>NC_055966.1:21035108-21335108 GCF_018492685.1 Alosa sapidissima | reverse complement strand
CTGTGTTGCAGATGAAGGAGAGGGAGCCAAAGAATGTCGGAGAGGTCCGAGCTCTACTTGGTTTCTTGGGCTACTATCGCTCATTCATCCAGGACTTTTCCAGAATAGCCCGGCCACTGTTTAAACTTCAAGAACATCCGGCCCCATCCAACAAGAGTCCTGTTGCAGCCAAGTCCACCCAAAAAGGCAAGCGCTGTGGTCAGTTACCATCCAGGACACCAGTTCAGTGGACACCCGAACACAGTGCTGTTGTGTCCCGCCTTGTGGACATGCTGATCAAACCCCCCATCTTGGCCTACCCTGACTTCGATTTGCCATTCATCCTGCACACTGATGCATCCAATGAAGGTTTGGGGGCTGTGCTATACCAGGAACAGAACAGCAAACTCCGGGTTATTGCTTATGGGTCCAGGTCGCTCACGCCTGCTGAAAAGAATTACCATCTCCATTCCAGTAAGCTTGAGTTTCTCGCCCTGAAGTGGGCCATATGCGATAAGTTCCGTGATTATCTGTATTATGCAACAACGTTCACTGTGTATACAGACAACAATCCCCTCACCTACGTCCTGAGCACGGCCAAGCTAAACGCTGTTGGACATCGCTGGGTTGGTGAATTAGCCGACTTCCACTTCAACATCAAGTACAGGCCAGGCAAGGTGAATGTTGACGCGGATACCCTGTCCAGGTTTCCAGTGAAACTCCAAGACCACCTGAAGGAGTGGGATGACATGGGACACGTTGGCGCTGATAAAGTTATCCACCTTGCAAGGCAACGGTTCTACTGGCCTTTTATGCAGCGCGACATCGAGGACTACGTCATCCGCCGGTGCCCATGCATCAAGCAAAAGCGACCTGCTGTGCATGAGAAAGCACCAATGGGCTCAATCACAACTAGTGCACCGTTTGAGCTGCTCTCTGTTGATTACCTTCACCTTGATCCCAGTAAAGGAGGTTACGAGTATGTCCTTGTGGTAGTAGATCACTTCACCCGTTTTGCTCAGGCCTACCCAACTCGAAACAAGTCTGGCAAAACAGCGGCTGAAAAGATCTTCTATGACTTCATTCCACGCTTCGGGTACCCTCAAAAGCTCCACCATGACCAGGGCAGAGAATTCGAGAACACCCTGTTCCAGAGACTTCAGCAGCTGGCGGGAATTTCTCACTCCCGAACTACTCCTTACCATCCGCAGGGGAACCCTGTTGAACGCCTGAACAGAACACTTCTCCAGATGCTCAGGACGCTCCATGAGGAAAAGAAGGCAGAGTGGAAAGCATAGTCCATGCCTACAACTGCACGAAGCATGACTCTACAGGCTACTCACCATTCTTCCTCCTCTTTGGGAGACATCCACAGCTGCCCATTGACCTTATATTCAACCTCGACCCAGATCGGCTGGCACAGACACGGCAAGAGTATGCACAGACCTGGGCTTCCCGGATGCAGGATGCATACCGGATTGCCTCTGAGAACAGCAAGAAGTCGTCTGAAAAAGGGAAAAGGCACTACGACCAAGGTGCCAGAGGAGCCTTGCTGCAACCCGGTGATCGTGTGCTTGTCAAGAACCTGTCTGAGAGAGGTGGTCCAGGCAAACTTCGATCTTACTGGGAACAAAAGATCCACCGTGTCATCGAGAGGCTGGGAGATGGACCGGTATATCGAATTCAAGCTGAAACAGGTGACCAGACCCTCCGGGTGCTCCACCGCAACCTCCTCTTGCCCGTCAGTGACTTGCCAGTCGGCCCTGAGGTACGTGACATTGGTGTGGAGCAGAAGCCCCAAAGACGGAGACGTCATATGCCACCCAGGGAAGCAGCCAAGTCTGATGTCGGCACCTCAGATGATGAGGGAGAGTACTCCTACAACCTCAGACCCTTGCCTGTGTATGAGAGGAAGGCTGTTAGACACCACCCACCCCAACCCGAGCGACGCAGTGAGCTGAGGGCTGTGGCTCCAGAATATCAACCAGTGAGCCGAGCACCTGAGTCTGAGGATGTATGGTGGCCAGGACCATCTGACCCTTTGGTGACAGCAGAGCCAATGCCTGTACCAAGAAGGGTAGATCTGTCCCCAGCTGTAGAAGGACCGGAACAACACAGTGATGATGCTGTGGAGAGTGGAAGTCCTCAGGATCCTGAGATAAATGTTGTGCCTGTTCCTCAGCCAGTAAGAGAGGTAAATCAGCAACTGAGGAGGTCCACCCGCCCAGTTAAACCCAGAAGCATCTTCATGTATGACCAGTCAGGAGAACCCTCCTACCAGCCTTGTAGAATGGGAACAAATGCCATGTACTGTACCCCTTTGCCCATGCTGGCCTACCCAGTGTTCCATGAGATGTGCTACTATCCTCCCCCAGCTGTATGGATGTATAGTAGAACTGACATTGACCAGGACATGAAAGACACTGACATTGACATAGAACCTTACCTCCATACTACTTACCTGTGACTGACATACTGGCTTACTTCCTGTTCAGACTGATGACTCCTGAAGACCGTACTTACTTGACGTCCTGACCGATAGTCTGTGAGTACCACTGTAGCCAGTAGTCCAGTTTAGTTCTGGATGTCAGGAGACATCTTTTAAAGTAGGGGAGAGTGTAATGGGTAGAGAAAATGGCCTCTTATATTAGTTTAATTAAACAGTTACCCCCTCCTATTTTTTTTGTTTTATTACATTTAAGATAACATTCCCATGTATTTCACTTCATGCCAGTAGATGGCGATGTTACACTGCTTTACCGTAGTGGGTTGCCGTGGAGACGGTAGCTCGAGCACTCAGAAATAAACGTCCAGTGCTTGAGAAAGACATAATTTCTGTATCTCCACTTCTTTTCAACCCACAGGTATATTTTTAAACCTTTCCAATTTCTGTTAATATGTATCAAAAGAGTATTTCACCAGTACGTTTGTGTAGTGTAAAAAGTCATGTCATGTGTAGAAATGTGATTTAGAATGTTTAGAAGTATTTTCTTTATACTGTAGCTAGCGAGCTAGCAGAAGCTAGATTAAGTTAGCAAGCTACCGTCAGTTCAGCTTCCGTTCTCTCGTCTTTCTGTATGAACTATAAAACAGGTATAGCGTCGAGTGAACGTCAGTATTTTAATGTTTAAGTGTATGTAACATGTATGTTAAGTTTCTCAGTACTTTGTACTTTTGTTTGGTTTAGTTGTGCTCCATTCTAATTTGCTAGTATATCTTGTTAGCCAGAGCCTGTCAGGTTCTCAATGTATGTTGCCGCCAGTGTTGTCAGTTGGTGTGCGCGTGCATGTAGACACACGCAAACGGCAGACCGATGCGTTGTGCTGGTGAATCACCAGTCACATGAACAGTTTCAATGGTAGTTTTTATATTATTATCGTATAGTATTCTAAGTATTTGATTAATGAAAATGTTGTTAATGTATTTGATGAAGGTAACCCAATATAACCGTTGTTATTTTATGGGTGTTCACTTTGAAGAATTAATTGATAACAAGATAGCCAAGTAGCCTGTGTATATGTAGCCTATACTGGAATGTATTAGGACATTGTATGGTTTACATACAATGTCATTTGATGTATAGTGTTATTTGTTGAAGCATATTGGATATATTATAAAGGTATACCACTGTCTATTTCATACTATCTAGGTAAAGTGTTTTGTATTGTATATTATATATGCCAATGCTTTCTATATTGGTCTATTGATTACATTTATTATATTAGTAATGTTTGAAACTATGGTTTATAATATCAAGAGGTATTTCAATGTTTATATTATATTGATATATTATATTATTATAGTATATTTTATAATTGTATGTTTTGGAATATGTCCAGTGCCATAGTGTGTGCTAGGCCTATCTGTTATTGCTCTCTTGAATGATTTTTTACTCAGAAATAAACGTCCAGTGCTTGAGAAAGACATAATTTCTGTATCTCCACTTCGTTTCAACCCACAGTGCTATCCAGCCTGTGGTCTTGTACCTGCCCAGATTCCCCTAGGTCTGAGGCCGGTAACAATTGCACGCCATTGCCACTGAACATGGCTCGTGACTTTTTGTGAGAGCTTTTTTGTTCATTTGACAATTTTTTGCATTCTTTTGACGGATACGCCCTCGGCCTGGCTGCGCACCGAAACATTTATTTTTGAGGGGGGGCACTGGTGTGTGCTTGTGAGACTCTGTTGGGGCTCGAACTGGCACTCCAGGTCTCTTCTCCGCTTCAGTGGGCTGTGAACTGCGAGCGCCTCTGTGGCCTCTGCACGCCTCTTGGGGGGCAGTGAACATGCCTCTTTGAACAGGCCCAGGAACGGGGCCGGTGTGAGTCGAGGAGGGGGGAGCGTCTGGCTGGACCCGCCCCCCCTCGCCTGCAAGGCGCGTACTAGGCGCGCTTCTTCTTCCTCGATCCCTGCGCGGGTGGGGGGTTTTGCTGACCTCCCTGTGTCGCGTTAGGGTTGAAGGGCTTTTTAACCCAGGCACCTTTGAGCTCGGGGGTCTTACCAAGGCTCTGTGAGGCAGTCTGGGTCGGGAGCTGACATCTCGGTATCCGGTACTGCGGCGGGCGTGCCGCTGCCTCGGAGAACGTCTGTCTGGGTGCTTTGGGAGCAGGGGCTTGTGCCTTTCTGGGGAGGCACAGCTGCAGCGCTTCACCGTCCCGTTTCTTTTCCTCACACCGCTTTTGCATAGTGGCCACGGCTGGTCCAAAGAGGCCTTTGGGGTCCACGGGCACATCTAGCAGCTGGGTCTTCTCCTTGTGGGAGAGGCTGGAGAGGTTGAGCCAGCGAGCTCTCTCTTGAGAGACCATGAGGGCCATAGCCCGTGCTACTGTCCAACTTGATCTAACTGTATACTGTGTAGCCTACATAATCTGATTTTAACATGTACAGATATGCAGGCTATATTTAACATTTAACTTTTTTTTTCTATTTGGTCTGTTATGAAATCATGCATTGACCCCATTTAAGCACAGCTCAGTTTTAAGAAACTTGAATACATGCATGCTTAGCATTTTGTGAAAAGAAATCATTAAGGCTACATTGACAAACTCTTAACCGTGAGCTGCCTGTATATTCTCTGATTCTAATAATTACAGATATCTAGGCGATGTAAGCACAGCTCAGTTTTAAGAAATGCTTAAAGCCGAAAGACCATGTTGAATTTTGCTACAATTTATTATCAAAACTGGATTACTCTGGAACAGCTAACTATACACGGGAATGCATTACACCTTTGTGTTCGATAAGGTCTGCTGTGTATTCTGATATATGGTTTGTCGTGTTGCGTAAAGTGTGTAGGCCTACGATATTCCACCGAGACGAATGGATGTGGAGATGGGCGCAGAGAATAATTATTAAATCTCTTGAAGTTATTTTTCTCGCAAACTGTTTATCCAGAAAATAGTGGCTAGCTAGCACCGTTTAAAAGCTGAGAAAAGGCTCTATCATGTGACACATGTGTGATGAGTAGCCTACTTCTAGAGGAGTTCAACAGAGAAGAATGGGTGAATTTGGACGCACTTCATATGCCTTGTAGTGAAGTGAAGCTGAAGCGCTGCGCAGGAGACTGCGGCTTACTGGTAGTTATTATATGTAGGCCTAACTTCAAATCAGCGCGTTTTATCCTTATAGGCTAATGCACATTACAAGATCTGTACGAGATGATCCGCAGTCCTGAAGTGAGAAATGATTTAACTCTTTGTGTAGCGCATCTGAGCACTTTTTCCTCATTTCCACCTGAATATTGGTGGGGACATTTCAGTCGTAATTTGACATTGGTGTGGACACGTCCTTCGGTCCCCACGCAAATCTACGCCCCTGCTAAATACATTGCACTGCTGTTCTGGTTGTCCCAACCTTTTAGATGATAGGCAAGGACTTTTAACACCCGCACCAACCCGACTCGTCATGACGTGCCTTAGCACTATGGTTTCCATGCACACCATATTCCGGTTTTATTCGGAATAATGCCAATATTCAGATTACACATGAGTCAATAAATATAGGCTAGTTGTCACACCAAGTTTTTGTTTTCTTGTTGTAGGCTAATATTGAATGATTTCACAAATAAAGCCGTGAAAATTTTTACGCACAGTGCGTACAGGATTACGCCTGCCGGCGCCACTGGATGCAACAACTAATCTAAGAGGCCTAAACGGGATAATTTCCGACATTACTATATGATGCATTATTTCTGATATTATGATGCATTATTTATGTTGTGAAAGACAATGTGAAAGAAATCAATAAATTACACATGCACGCACACATTTATCATTTAAGATAATTGGGAGCAAGTTTCACTTTCGCTATTGCGAGGAAAATATGATACAGTGTGGAAAATGAAGAAACGTTCCCTTTGAATATCGGCTCCAGAAAATAATGGGGTTTCCTTAGCCTCCATATGCTACACCTTTCCAACAACATTTGTGAGAATTGGACCGTAGCTTTTGCGATATTGTTGACAGCCCTACCAGTGTCTGTGTGTGTGTGTGTGTGTGTGTGTGTGTGTGTTTATCTGGTCCATCTAATGTTCCACTGAAAATTCATCATCGAATGACACACTTCTTAACGCCCATGGAGGGTAGCGCCAATTCCCGTCAGTGACGCAGATTCCGACTCAGAAGAAAAACACAAACAATCTCGCACAGAGGGCTACTGCCGCTGATCATAGCCACACGGAATCTTTATTTTCATTCTACTTTCAATTAGAAATCATCTGAAGTAAGTCAGTTATGCCTTTTTGGTTTGTTTGTTAATTCATTTGTTTGTTTGACTAGTAGACCTACGCGTTTAGCTTACTATCGAATGAGTTTTTTTTCTGAATAATAAGTTATCACTAGTGGCGTCTGTTGATAGTGTGACGTATTGCGACAACGATTATTAGGTGTAGTCTATTGTGACAACGATTATTAGGTGTAGTCTATGTTATGCTTTCTCCACACGTAGCTAGCCGGTTATGTTCAAAATCTGGTAGGATATATTTTTTAACAATTTATTTTGTAGTTTATTTGTTAGGTGGGGAAATGTAACGGTAGGCTACGGCATTGAATAGGTTAGATCTATGACCTGTTGAAACGCAGTCAAGTTGAAAGTGCGCCTGAACGACCACATAAGACATGCATTTAGGAATAAAGGCATTTAAAAGAGATGCTGACAGGTTTTTCGGAACGTAGGCTATTGATATTCTGTCTTACTTCCAATAGCATGGCCAACTCTACTTCCTCCACCGATGGCTTTGTGGTGCTCACTCATGTGTTCCCACAACGAGGAGCCCAACGTTTCACTTCACCCCAGAGTAGAGTCGTTTCAACTCCACCCTCTTTTCTTGGGAAATTCCTTAAAGGGGAACCAACTGCCATGGGGGTGAGTTTACAATTACTCAAATTCCAAATAACCCAGATGACTTAACATTAAAAAAAAGAAAAAAATGTTTGAGTTTGCACGCAGCTTACAGCAGTCACACTTCCTTCATTTAGCCTATAAATTGTGATGTAATATGAAGGTATATTTTTTAATGTATAGATAGATAGATAGATAGATAGATAGATAGATAGATAGATACTTTATTGATCCCCAGGGGATACTTCATATTACATCACAATTTATAAATGAACGAAGTTTAAAAAGAAAACCACAATATATCAGAGGGATTACTCGAATAATTAGTAAGAAAAAACAAAATATCTAATGTAATTTCCTGTTAAATTAAATATTTCATGGCACTTTTGAGCTGCATGGCCACCAGATGACGCATTTTCACTGCTTGCTGTTACATCCAAAAAAGGATGAAGTGCAGTGAATTCCGCCATCTAGTGGCCTGAAATATGTAATGTAGCCCATGTAGCCTATTTCTCCTCACTGCTTAAGCTAAATTCTGTTATTCCTGCTGTATATATCTTGTACCAAAATGTAGTTTATTATCTGTAACGTCCTGGCTCGAGGACGAGACAAAAAACAAGGGCACACGCCACACCGCAGAGAAGGTTTAACAATAATTTATTGAGAGCGTTTAACATAACCAACCCAAAATAATTAGAAACCCTGAATATGTTAGTAGAGTCAGTGGTGTAGGCAATGTATGGATGCACTGAGTAAATGTAGTGGTGCTAAATAAATTAAAGAAAAGAAATACCAAAACCTAACAAAACCCAGACTCAGGTCTGCTGCTGCCACCAACAACCCTACGCCCGCTCTCTAACCCACAATGCCTTTTAAAGACACCCTGGACACCAGGTGTCCTAACAATTAACCAATTAAAGGTGCAGATGAGCAGGCCAAGCTGATGAGGACGCCATGTACTCGTCACATTATCAAAGTGAAATGCTTGCTGCCATAAGTCAGCGGCGTAGTTTAACCACATAATTGACGTTTACATGTGTTGAATGGAAGTCAATGGGAGCCGGAAATCGGTAAATAGCGGTGACCAAAGATTATTTTTTCGGCGGTGGGTAAAGGCCCTCTCCCTACTCAAGTCAGGACGGAGGATCAATCAAATAACACAGGGACGTTGGAAATGTTTTTTAAAAGGGGGTGTGGATCACATAAGTGAGGGTCGGGGGGAATCTATGCCAAAATGAAACACTGCAATCAAAACTCTTTCTAAAAATGTAATTATTGCAACAGAACTACACACATGCACCATTTGAATTACACTTTCAAATCAACAGCAACACAGTCTTTCGTTTCTATTTTTATTCCCATTTTCTCAGACACTCAGAATTTCTGCAGTACTCAACTAAAGAAAAATAGAATCTCACTTATCAATACAGTATTGTAAGTGAATGTACTCTAAACAAATGAAAAATGTAGCAACAAAACAAAAGTAACAAGAAAAAAAACATTACTGGAGAAATTGCTATAAAAATAAACACATTTTTTTTTCTTGTGTGTGTGTGTGTGTGTGTGTGTGTGTGGTGGGGGTGGTGGGTTGTGGATCCTGCCTTTTGTCCAGATCTGGCCACAATATAGTGGAAAGTATCACCTTGTGTGCCATATCCAACTCAATGTCTCTGCATGCCCCTTCCATTGCTTGCAAAAGAGGCATGCAGGTATGTGGTTGGTGGTCATATACTTTTTTCATTTGCCCACTGAAAATAATTCTTTGAAATTGGTCTACTTGTCAACAAGGTTAACCTGGAAATTTTGAGTACACCGTTTTATTTTAGAAATAAATAGTATGGGTCCCCAGCATGTAACTACTAGACATATGCTAACTTGCACATGTTGGGCAATTTGAATAATCAGCACAATTAGCATAAATTAGCATAATAACTCTGTAAAGCCCCCCGCAAGGAAATGGGGCAGCCGGTGAGGCGGTCAACCCACGTGTTGGGATGTGTGATTCCAATAATAGCACAGAAGTAGCACAATCAATGCCCAAGTACACACCAGGAGAGTCAGTCGTGCACCCACAACTCTACAAGTGGGAACTGAGCTACCCCATTAAATAGCCCCCATCTTTTATAACAAATTTGTCCATCTTAGGATGATTGGGTCACACAATTCAGTCAGGTTAACACAGACCGGTTAGCACTTTAAATATTTTTACAACATAAATTAACAAATTAACAATTAAATATAAAACACCAGGAGAACAAATCATGCACAAAACATATGTTTGTTATAAATGCAGATATAACCAAAATACATTAAGAAACAATACTTAAGAATACCACAAACACCCCTGTAGCACACAATGGACCAGGAAGTGTTGTGAGTAAATGTATGTGTTAACCAGATTATAGGCAATATACAGACAATACAACTGGAAGATGAACTAGTGGGTACCACACTATGTTATTGTTAATGATAAGATTGAAGTGGGTAATGACATTGTAATAAGTGAATGAATGTGTGAAATTGCGGCAAACCAAACAATTGGTTTGCTGCAACACCTAACACCAACACTGAAACCCGCTGTATAACCCCTGAATAACACATAGCCCATAGAACATGCAACAACACTTTACACAACACACAAAACATTTTACCATTAAAGAGACACAGTGGCGAAATGTGTGCGTGTGTGCAAATGAATAAACAGTCTACTGTCTGCACTTGGGTGCAGCGCGAATGAGACGGTAAAAACGGTAAAGTTCAGTTTCTCACACAGCCCATAATCCCAAACACCATAGTGCCCCAAACAAACTATTTAAAAATGTACACTCTGTACACAGTAATCAGATTAAGGCCCCCCAAGCCCGAGAGGCTGAAGGGCTTCCTAGGTTGGTCTGCAAGATGCAAAATTAAGGCGTCTGGTCTGGTGTCCGGGTGTCCTAGCACATCAACATCCTGTCACTTCTTGCTCTGCTCAGCCTTCATCACTTCTTGCCAAGGCAGAGTGGTCAGCATGTCATCCTCAGGACCAATAGCACAGTTGATGCCTCTTATATCAACTGGCGTTCTCCAGCCCTCTGCAAGCTGGTGACCGTTCTGTGGCAATGGGCTCAATCTGGTCCCTCAAAACTGTACATGTGCCGGGGCCACTGAATTCTGCAGCAGACATCATGTCAAGACGGAGTCCAAGCCCAGGAGAGTGGAGACTTCACCCTCAGGTGGACAAGGAGATCTGGTCTCGCATAGGCAGGGCAGAGGTTGACCTGTTCGTGACCAGGGAGTTGACACATTGTCAGCCTTTCTTTTCTCCTTCTCCCCGAGGAATGACGGCCCTTCTCTGGGTTCGGAAGCCATGGTGCAGTCATGGCCCCAGGTTTAACTGTATGCCTTTCAGCCATTCACTCTGCTCCAGCCTCTCCTTATGAAGGGTGCAGGCTATGAGAGCTCCCTCTTCCGAGAGACCTGTTGTCTGTTGGCGAGCAGGACCCTGTTCCACCCCTTACCGGTCGGTAGGGCTCAGGTTGGTGACCTGGCCCCTGTAAGAGACAGGTTCTTGGCCTTAGTTTTGCCAGAGCCTTTGGTGCAGACAATGCAGTACTCCTGTGCGAACAAAGGCAGTTTACTCTTACCTATGGTGGGTGTTTATGACTTTTGCTGAAAGTCTTCTGAACAGAAATTTGCTGTTACTCAGGGAGGCTTGGTAGTTGCAGCAATCAAGGCAGTTCATATCACAGAATATGTGTTTAGCAAAGAGGGCTGCTCCCTGATTGTCCAGTTCCTTAAAGATGCCCAGAGGTTCACAACGGTACAGATAGATAGATAGATAGATACAGATATTCTATCAATGCCGACCACCTCGAGAGATGTGAGTGAAATATGCACACCATTATCATATCCTATCCTTTATATAATGGTACGTTTGGTAAACCCCCTTCCCGATGTCCAAAGACACATGCTAGTGAAATTAGCACCGTGGGGTTTTATCTCACTTGCCCTCCCATTCTGTGTTGTTGTGAGTTGCTGGTTTGAGTCCAGGTGAATGGACAGCTGAGCCTCGCGGTTTTATGGAGGTTGCATTTACATCCAGCAGTTATTCCACCTGCAGTGATAACCAACAGCAATGGCACAGCTGCATGATAGTAATTTGCAGCAAAAAGCACAAGCAGACCTCAAGAAATTTGATCAAATGTTGTGTGTCATTATCACACAATTGACGTTTGAGCTCTCTTGATTGTTAAATGTTGGTATACTATATTAAGCATTTACATACTCTTAGAACTGACTTCATCACAATCTGCCCAGATTAATCAAAATCAAAATATCCATTTTAACATTCCTTAGAAAATGTCAGAAATGGATTCAGCATCCTCATTAACCTCTAAAACCACTCCAATATTGTACAAATTTGCCAAACAGTTAATGCTAATGTATACTAATTATGTAAATTATGCAAATTGCCCGACATATGCAAGTTAGCATCTGGCAGTATATGGTGAAGACCCATATTATACATTTCTAACATAACACTATGGTGTATTCAAAATTTCTAGGTCCACAATGGGGCTCTATGGCCTGGCAAGTAGACTAAATGGGGAGTAAAGGGGCGAATACTGAACTGTACACAGAACTGTCCGCAGTCCTCGCAGATCCAAATGTAACCCCTGCTAATAACCAACAATGAATTTTGAAACTTGTACTTTTGCAATTAACGTCAACAATGAGAAGTTAACATCTGTTCTTTGATTTTATTTTTCACAGACGGTTCAAATAATGATTGGTGTGGTTGTATTTTTGTTTGGTATCGTGACGGCATTTTATGCAACAACAGTATCCAGTCACACTGGTATCATGTTCTGGGGAGCCATCATTGTGAGATTTTTTCATATAATTATTTTCTTGTAGTTAAGTAATTATTTCTGTTTGAGTTAAATCCTTAAGTAACCTTTTGTAAAAACTTCTAAAAAATATTGTAAATCTTCCAGTCTATTTTTGAGCAAGTACATTTTGCATTTGCTTTCCTAATACCAGATGTATTTTTATGTTTTTTTTATGTGTAAAAACATTCTGTCTTTCAGTATATCATTGCTGGTTCTCTCACTGTTAGAGCTGTAAAGAAGCTCAATCCTTGTTTGGTGAGTACACAATGACCATTCAACACTGACTGCAATCAAAACTTAATGCAACATTTAAACTACATTATTTCACCACTACTCTCAAAGCTTTCAGATATTTCAGACAGGAGTTTGCAGAGAGAACTTTCAGTTATTTTCACTGAACTAAGTAAACAAGCCTGGCTTAACACTGAGTATTAATGAAAGTAACAATATATGAGTATTTGTTAAGTACATTTTTGGGGGCTTTTATGCCTTTAATGATAGGACAGTGGAGGGACAATGATAGGAAGCAAGTGAGAGAGAGTTGGGGTGGGATCCGGAAAGGACCACAGGGTGGTAATCGAACCCGGAGTCGACGGCGTACGGTGCAGGTGTAAAGTGTGCTGTCATGAATTTCAGAAACTCTGTATTCTTGAATCCTCTGGAGTTCCGAGATAGCTATTGAAATGTTATTTCATAAAATATCTACCCCCCCCCCCCCCCCCCAAAAAAAAATGTAGGTCAAAAATCATGATACAAACCGAATCATGAGTTTGGTGTATCGTTACAGCCCTAAAAATGAAAGGATATACCCATTAAAATGGTTCAATTAGTGACAAAAGGCACCGTAAACGTGAAAATACGAGGTCTAACCCAGTATAAAAATGGAAATGGAATTATCTCTCAAATCAATGCATGCTCCGTGCCCACCTAGCCTAGCAGAGCTTTTATTATATGAAACCTTTTCCATATTGTTGGCAGAGGACATAAGACGTTGACTGAAAGGATCTATCAAAGACTGTAAATACTGTTTCTCTGCTCGAGTTTTTAACATAGTTCAAAGAACGTTCCAAGGACATTCCCGGAACCAAAGATTTGACCATGAAGCAACGTTCCGGTCAAGAAAATATTCCTGAATGACAGTGAGGGAATGTCTGGGGAACGTTCCCTTAACCGAAAATTGTTTGCTGGGTGGTGACTTTGAGAAACAGAGATCTACATGTATGTGAAAAATTGCCGGTGTTCTGTCGATTTGGGAGAACTTCACAAGAAGTGGACTGAGGCTGGAGTCTCCATCAAGAGCCACCATGCACAGACGTGTCCAGGAAATGGGCTATAAGTGGCATATTCCTAGTGTCAAGCCACTGAATCAGAGACCAGGTTAGCGCGTCTGAGGGCTAAGACTGGTCCAAACTCCTCTTTTCACATAAAAACCGAATTTGCATTTAATTTGGATATCAGGGCCCAATCAATGTCCCAAGAGTCTGGACGAAGAGTGGAGAGGCAAAAAATCCAAGTTGCTTGAAATCCAGTTTGATGTTTCCACAGTCAGTGACGATGTGGGGTGCCATGTCATTTGCTGGTGTTAGTCCACTGTGTTTTATCAAGTCCAGAGTTAATGCAGCTTTCTACCAGGAGATTTTAGTACACTCCATGCTTCCATCTGTTGACAAGCTTTATGAAGATCCTGATTTCCTTTTCCAGCAGGACTCGACACCTGCCCACAGTGCCAAAACTGCTATAACTTAAGATATAATATAACTGCTTAATTGGCCAGACAACTCGTCTGACCTGAACCCTATAGAGAATATATGGTTGATTGTCAAGAGAAAAATGAGGGACACCAGACCCAACAATACAGATGACCTTAAGGTTGCTATCAAAACAACCTCGGCTTCACTAACACTTCAGCAGTGCCACATGCTGATTGCCTCCGTACCACGCCACATTGATGCAGTAATTTCTGCAAAAGCAGCCAGAACAAGTATTGAGTGTATGAATGAACTATAGAATATATGAAAGATCTACTTTTTGAACTAAATTAAGGGGTAAAAATGAACTTTTTCATGATATTCAAATTTTTTGAGACCCACCTGTATGTAAGTTGCACCACCATAGTTCAAACTATCATTTTTGGAAACAGCTGTGTTGTACTTGTAAGTTGCTAACATAATTGCTAACTATGCTTTTGGGAAACGCACCCCAGTTCGACAGAACACAATCCAATATATTGGACTGAAATACAGTAGACAATGGTTATTGTGATGTGATTTTTATTTTTTATATTTTAGGTGAAAGCATCACTTGGGATGAACATCTTCAGCACAATAACTGCAGGACTTGCTATAATTCTGCATAGCTTTGATTTTCTTGTCCCAATGTACCCTTATTCACACAATTGTTATGGAGATGATGATTATTACAAATGCTATACGAAGAATGCATACAAGGTATGTAGCATTATAAGTTGTATATTATATTTATATTAATATACAATAACCTTGATCTGTCTTACGATCGTTGTATGATATTGGTTTCCCTACAATAGACCAGCACATTAGGGATTGCTGGAGTGATGCTGGTGTTGTCAGTGCTGGAGTTCATTGTTTCCATTTGTGTATCTGCATTTGCCTGCAAAGCCACCTGTACTACTACTGGGGTGAGAAGTGTTCATGGTCCAATAGCACTCATGCTGTCAAGTTAGTAAACTGCATATTGAGTACCTCTGCATGTTTTGTATGTAATTTTGCAGCAGGTGATGTACATTTCAAACCAGGTGCCACCCTTTGTCTCCACCTCCCACTTCTCTGCACCTCCCCTGAATACTTCAGAGGTACTGAGGAGTCCTGAACATTTAAATGGAAAGATCATTATGACTGACCCATATAATATACAGATGCATATAGATCCCTCAGCTAACTTCTCATGTGTTGTTTTTCCAGATGCCTCCCTTCCAAAGCAGTGTGGTGCCTCCTGCTCATCATAGCAGTGTTGATGGCCTGAAGGTTGGTAGATCTGAAGATCTGCCCCCCGAATACACCCCTACCCAAGAATAAGACCTATGATGACACAAACAGATACAGGGGGAGCTTTATGTTTAAAACTAATTGTAACCTTGCAGATTGTTTTTATGCTTTCATCATATTCGTGAAGTGTGCATACAGCCATTTCTGGATATTCACTATCAAATGTATCTATCTAATTTAAACAGTAGCTAACTAGCATATACTCCAAGTGGCTGCATTCCTTAAAAAATACTTGTCAGTTCTCAGTATGAACAAACAAAGATCTCAGTATGACTTGTTTTGTATGCCTATAGCTTTGATATAAGGTCCTAGATTCAGGAAAAAAAAGTGCAAGAGGAGTGATATTGATTGTGTTATAAAGTTGTCTTTTGCACCCACATGGTTTCATTCAGTATTTTGAAAATATGTTGAAACATATGAACATGAAGGTATTAAGGATCAAACAAGGTGTGGTTGTGTTTTTTGTCATTTTCATGGGACTGAAATGGTATATGGGGTAGCTGGTAGGAACTTGAAAATCTGTGTGGGAATAGCTCAATGTGTGATCATTTAGTGTACAAAGTTATCCAATGTTCTACATAGGAGCCATTGTAAATTCTGTTCTAATCCAGACATGCGCGCTCTTACGTTGACTTGTATTTCATTTCATACAGTGCCAGCGCCACACATGGTACAACGTGGTATTACAACAGAGCCTGTATTTACTGTGTGATACTGTAGGTGATGGGAAACTGAAACTTTTTGTTTTTTTAAGACTGACCTGACTCAGTTTGGAATTGTGGTATCAGTGTGTACTGTTGATTCACCACTGTCCTCTCTGAGAAATTGTGAGAACCAACCTTTTAGAGAAGAATCTTTTATCTCTATAACTAAAGGCTGTATATGTGATTTTAAAGCATCATGTCAGGATTTCCTGGTAAAAACTCACATTGGTTGGAAACCCAGCTACACAGCTACTGACTGAAAACATTGGCCATAAAAATGTTGTTGGGGTCATCATAACGATTCATAATCCAAAAACAAAAGGGCCCCAGAATGTACTGTAATGTAACGTGTAAAACTGTTCTCTGTTCTGCAACTAGCAATGATCACTGTAACGTGATGTGTTGTCTTAAGTGCATATCGACCAACACGCAGCAACTGTGCATATTCTGTTTAATTTATCCACATACACACACACACCAATTTCACCTTGCACACAGGCCAAACTAGTTTTACTCTGCACATACACATAAAATCTCAAACATATTCTGCTTTTATCTCACGCGTAACCCACACATTTGTGCACCGATAACATAGTAGACTTCAGGTATGCTCTATTATTTTCCCAGCAAATACACAAATTCTTTGTGCCCAAGAGACTCAGTGCCTCACAGTTAAAATAAGTCAATAAATAAATAAAGGGACTAGCAATGCAAACAAATAATACATAGTTAGGCTAAGGGGTAAAAACACAAAACAAAATAAAATAAAAACAGTAAGGCTAAAGGGGTAAAACACATAGCAGTAAAGTGAGGTCAGACAATAAAACATGTAATAAAAAAGAGAGAAAATTAAAAAATAAGAAATGAAATTAGTAGCTAGTGAGATTGGATGATGGAGCCAAAATTGTGGGAAGGGGTGGGCTTAGGACGACAAAACACAAACACAAAAAAATCAATATTACCTAGCTTGAATTGCTGCAGCCAACAGCCAGGGATGTGCAGTATTTCTGATACATGTATTTAAAATAAGTATTTTAAATACTAAATAGTAATTTGTCATCTGTATTTTATTTTGTTGAAGAAAATGTATTTTTGTAAAAATATTGCCAAATATTTTTGTGAAACCAATAGCCTACTTTTTGTGATGTGATGACATCATAAAAGTGCAAAACAATGAATAGCCTCTGGTGCTGACTTAATAATTTGTTGTGATCATATTATGACTTGTTGTGATCATATTATTGAGATTCAGGAAGGTGATTCAGTGCAATATGAGTAACTTGTACGTTGCTCACACATATAGTGCACTGCCTCTATACCAACCAAGTTTCTCGAACTTTAATGATAAGTTTCTTGAGAACTTTAATCATCAATCGGAACACAGGGAACCAATTATGTGGTTGCCCTGAGATTCAGAAAGATGCAGAGGGGTATTTCACAAAACCTAGATAAGGGATTAAGCTGGGATTTTTCGGTTATCCTGGATGAATTTAGCCTTGACTTGGTTTCACAAAAGAGATGGCACATAAGTTACCATGGGGATTTATTCTCTGCACCTAGCCTGGTCCCGACCAGGCTAACAGCCAAGCTAAGCTAATTTTAATGGTAATTATGTTGTCTTATTGGTTCAGCTAGCCGTCATTCAAATCAGACCTCCATGCTAATTTTTAAGGAGCTTTATTCCATTTATATACTATTTGCTAAATGTATATGCTCGCAAAACAAAAAAGATTGTCTAAGAATGGGGGTAGAGGAGCGCTTCTTGGACTCTAAAGTTTGGTTAAGTCAGAGGTGCTCTTTGGATGGGAAAATAAATGCCAAGAATCAGGAAACTCCAAGGCACTCTCTATTGAAAAAGTTAAAAAGCCTTTATTATCATGGCTTGGTCAAGTTAACCTTCTAAAAAACTCCAACACGTTTCGGCTACATGCCTTCTTCTACTCCCAGAACTTATTATTTTAATTGTGATAGCCTAATAATTATTAACATAGGCCTAGGTACTCGTTGTTTACTTCTTTTGTTGATAAACGTTTGATGAATAGCCTACTTTAGTGGAGGGGCAAGTTTTTGAAGGTGTTTTCAACTATAATATAAAGGTACAGTATATCTGTGCATCTTTGCAGTGGTAAGCGCTTTCTTAATGACATTGTGTGCCGAGACAAGGAAGCACTCACACGTGGGTGCATCGGGGTGCATACGTTGCACTTCCAGCCTGTCAGAACCTTGGGGTTCGCGTTCCTTACAGCCTGGTCATCGGACTCTCTCAACTCGAGAACAAGCCTGGTCTTTTCCTGCTTTTAGCCCAGACTGATGGATTGAAGGGGCAGCTGGAGGATGTTCCTTCCAAAGAGGCCCGTTTCAGAGAAGCACCATGGCAGCTCCAACCACTTTCTGATGAATGTTTAGGCTTTTCCATCCATCTTACTTGCGGTGGATGAGGGGATCTTACTCATTTTCAGTGGCCACATCACCCTCCTGTAGAGAGTAACTGATAGCACCTGACCTTGTACTTCCCTGGGAGTTGGCTTTGGTCGATCTTTGCCAGGCTTTCTGAGAGTTGTTTCAGCACAGTTCTCCCCATCTGTTTGTCCGTGAGCTCTGCTGTGTACTGCCTCCCCAGGCTTTTAATGGGTTGCTCTTTGCAAGGAGTGGGATTTTCTCTCCACCTACGACGAAAATGGTGCTGCTGTTTCTGACTCCTTCTGAGAGACAGGCTCCGTGATTTTGATGGCTTGATCTTCATTCGTGCCCACGACATCAACTCGTCCATCCTTTTCAGGAGTCTTGATGTGCATGCTGCTGTCTGAAGGAGGCTGGTGATGTCATCCATGTACATCCTCAGTGGGGGTAGCCTCTGCCCAGATGGTAGCTTGATCCCTCCAACCATCTGTCTTGCTCCACCGAGAATCACCTCAAAGGCTGACAAGAACAGGATGGGAGAGATGGCACACCCCATGACGCTTCCTACTTCTACTAACTACTACTACTAACTGTTGCCACCCGGTGGTAAAATCTTGGAGGGCGAAGCACATCTGCAGGTCATTGAAGTAGGATGCCACCATGTTCTTTACACAGGAGGGCATATGGAAGAACTCCATGGCGTAGTTTATCAGCTGGTGTGGAACTGATCCGTACGCATTAGCAAGATCAAGCCAGACGATGTGCAGGTCTGTCTTCTCCCACTTGGCCTTCTGGATCTGGTCCCAGATCATTGAAGAGTGCTCTACGCACCCTGGAAAGCCCGGGACTCCCGCCTTCTGGCAGTTGGTGTCGATGTAGCCATTTTCAAGCAGGTAAGTGGTCTTCATTTTGGCCAGCACTGAGAAGAAGATTTTTTCTTCTACGTTCAGCAGGGCAATGCTTCTGAACTGGCCGATGTCTTTCGCTTCCGGAGTTCGCTTCCTTGGGGAGGAATACCGCTACAGCTCTTTGCCACTCGGATGGGATGAGTTGCTTTTTCCAGCCAGTTCTCATGAGGTACCATAGTAGCTCTAGTACCTTGGGACAGTTCTTATAGAGCTTGTATGGGATTCCATTGGGGCCTGGTTGGAGGTCACTTCGCCAAACCTGTTCTTGCAGGCCTGGTATAGGATGTCCCCAATCTGGTTGAGCTTGGATTCTGCCCCTCCTCGCAAAGATCCCTCCAGTGTCTTGACCAGGTCGGTATCCAGTGTATGCCATGCCTCTCGTTTGCCTTTGGCCATTTGAGCTTGCCTCGTCTAGTTGGTTTCTTGGTCTCTGCTTTTTGCTCTGTCCTGTGTGAGTTGGTGGTGACTGGGTCTTGGTACTCACGTGGGGGCTCTGCCTCCACCAGTGGGCCTTCTTCCACTGACATCTATGCCTTCTGCAACGTTGGGTCCATTGGCTCTGTGGTTTTCGACCTGGCTTTTGGTCCCTCTTGTCTTTCCCTTTATCTTTCTATCCTCTAATATAGGTTTGTAGTCTCATGAATTTGGTATACTGTTTCTGGCCAGGAACCCTCCCAAGGTTGTTAATTGCCACACCCCTGGGCGCATTGTTTAAAAAATGAACGTGCAAAATACCAAAACTTTGCAGGGGTGGAAAACGAGTTTTACGCCATGCGCCAGTGTGCAAAATACACCCCATGATCTGCACCCGAGAAACATGCAAGGTGCAAAGTATATCTCTTCCCCAGTAGAGGGCAATGTTTAATCAATATTTTGCAACATCACACAACCAGTCAGCAGGGGAACCTGATAAGCCCCACAACAACCAACAGTGGTGCAAGAAGATTATTCGGTTGAGTGAACTTGTGAGGAGCATACCACTGAAGAAAGCAGGCCTAACACTGTTGTTCTGAAAGCTATCCATTCTATGTCCATTCAACGTGAGATCCTCAAATGTAAGTTTGTGAGGATTTGTTGTCTTAACTTGAAAGGGTTAGGACTATAAATGCTGGATGACATTAATAGATAACATTAATGATTTAGGACTCAATAATTACAGTACAGTAGCTGGATAACATTAATGATTTAGAACTCAATAATTAATAACCACTTAATAGGGTCATTAAAGCAATGAGTGTGCATTATACTGTATGTTACAACATAGTTGTAAGAATGAAACTGGCATAGTGTGGGAGGAGGGGTATTTAGACTGGTTGAGCATAGAAAACTTGCCTGTTCTCTCTCTCTGTGTCAGTGATGATCATTTATCAGGCTGTGTCACTGGTATTATCAGAGCAGATTTGTGTTTGCTACACATTGCTACAAAAACCTTTAGTTGGTGGTGTTTATAGACCCTTTCAACAATAAAAACAAAAACAATGCTTGAACGTTCTATTTGGGCCCCAATCTACTTCCTCTGCATTAAGATAACATATGGAATGTTAAAACGGAAGTCTTGTGGGGCCAACTATGATGCTGATAATGGAACTCTCTTGAAAGGGTCTATAAGATTACTTCTAGGAAGGCAGAAGAATAGGATAGATATAGATTAGATTCAACTTTATTGTCATTGTGCAGAGTACAAGTACTGTACAAAGACAACGAAATGCAGTTTGCGTCTAACCAGAAGTGCAAAAAAGCAGAAAAGTGCAAATGTAATATACAAAGTTTAGACAGGTGATGCACAGACAGAACAAGAAATATAGTGCAGTGTAGACAGTAGTATACAGTTGGTTTACAGAAGTTGGTTTAGAGTAGGCCTAATATGAATTAAATATAAATATGTGCAGTGTATTAGCAGTTACCTTATAAGAGCAGAATAAATATGTCTATGTAATATGAACAATGTATGAACAACATGTACAGATATGTGCAATGTAGTAGCAGCATAATAGTAGTAAGAATAATATAGGTATATGTAATGTATTAAAAGAATATATTATAAGAAAAACAGAATAAATATGGACATTCAGTATGAACCATATAGACAGATATGTACAGCATGTAAAGCTATGTGCAGTGTGGTAACAGTACCATTGTAGTGCAGAAACAATAACATTATAAGAGTAGTAAGTGTATATGCATAATGAATAGTATGAAGAGCAGTAGATGGGGATGGGGATGTCCGCCTCCTTGTTGTCCCTGTCAAGGTTGCCATGGTCATGGACACCTCAACAGGCACAGGCAAGGAGGCATTGGGCAGGGGGCTTAGTTGGTTGGTTGTCACCGGGATACAGAGTAGAGTGACAGCCGTAGGAAAGAAGTTTCCTCTGAAACTGCTGGTTCAGGTGCAGAGAGACCTGTAACGCCTCCAGGAGGGGAGTGGGGTGAACAGTCTCTGGTTGTGGTTGATAGGTAAATAGGAAAGGGTTTAAATTGTAAGTTCTTTCAGCATTTAGGAGAAAGCTCTATTTAAATATCCACAGTATGTTTTTTTTTTCTTTCTGAAGAAAAACCCAGAAATACTGTACAGCTGTGCAATGCATAGTGTGGCATATGGTTAAGCTTCAAAAAAAGCTTCATAAAACATACAAAATTAAAAGAAATGTGCTCACAGTTGGTTGATTTAGGCTCATGCAGCATCCATCATCAACAATGGCCAACTCTCCTACCAATGGGATGGTAGTGCTCACCCATCTGTACCCACAACAAGGTATTGAAAATGACCTTTCACACCACACTGGAGTTATTCAACCAGCTTCCTCTCAGCTCAGAGGGTTCCTAAAGAGAGAGCCAGCTGTCCTAGGAGTAAGTCTGTGATCTCAGTGTTCAAGAAGTAACAAGACCTTAACATGTTTTGCTGTTTTGCACTTTCAGGCC
Organism: Alosa sapidissima; assembly: GCF_018492685.1. Lineage (NCBI taxonomy): Eukaryota > Metazoa > Chordata > Actinopteri > Clupeiformes > Clupeidae > Alosa > Alosa sapidissima. The sequence goes on along the minus strand of NC_055966.1, from coordinate 21,312,963 downwards.
TTACCTGACATGACATGCTACCCAACTCCTAGTACAGGCAATAGTCATCTAGCGACTTGACTACTGTAATGCCCTCCTGACAGGTCTCCCAACCTGCACAGTGAAACCCCTTCAGATGATCCAGAACGTGATGGCGTGCCTGTATGGCAAGTAATTTTAACATTTAACAGCTAGACTGGATATGTGTTACAGATATCTGTACTTCAGTTATTCCTAGTCAAAAACGAACATTTCAGATATCCAAAAAGACATTCTTCCTATAGGACAAATGACGACACTTTTGCCATTCATTTGTATGGTGTTTATCATTACACTATGTGAATTGCGGATATCTGCAACTGAATTGTAGATATCTGTAATTCCAGTTAGAGATATCTTCTATTTGATTCTGACTATAGTCATAACTCCAGTTGATAGTCATAACTCCAGTTGAAGATATCTTTAATTCACCTCAATTCAAGATATCTACATGTTCCTTTTCAGATATCTTAAATTAAGTTTGACTAGGCTTATTTAACTTTTATTCTGCCTAAACTGAATTACAGATATCTACAATTGTCTTTTAAGATGTGTGATGAGTTGAATGTCGTTTTCAATTATGTGATTGCAGATATCTGTAATTCAGTTTTGCCTAACATTTAAATGTTAAAAGGGCTTGCCATACACGTTACTGTGCTGCTCACCGAGCTACACTGGCTAGCCACCTGTATCAAATTCATATCACTAATGCTAATGCTAATGCTTGCATACAGTAGTCTTCGGTTCTGCACCCACATACTTGAATGCCCTTATACAGGCATATGTTATCTCCTCCCGACCGTTGCGCTTCTCTGATGAATGATATCTGGCTCTGCCATGCACCCTTACACTCAGGGTAATCCAAACTTTTCTCATCTGTCGTTCCCGTGGAACGCGCTACCAGTTCCTACCTTCAAAAAACTCCTGAATACATAGGCTACTCAACCCTGGCGTTTTAGGAGGCTGTAACCGATATTTTTTTGAAACCGGGTTCCGAAGTGGGATTTTTTGAAACCGACTGCAAAGCCGGCAATTTTAATGACGACATAGCCCCACCCCTCAACTCAGCCACCGCAATCGACCTGACACTCTGCTTGTCAGAACAAACCAAACCATTTGTTTGTCATATTAAAATGTTTTTCCCTGTCATGATTTATGTGCACACGGTATCAGCCTTTTGTGGCTAAGTTAGAAGCACACCGTTAGTTTAACTTAGTTAAACATTAGCTTACTGCAACCTATGACTAACGCATGTTAATGTTCTCTCCAGTGTAACGTCCTCCATACCAGACCTAATGCAAAATGTAAAAGCATTTCAAATTCTACATAGCAGTCACATACCTTAATAATGAACTTTATTTCACCTCTGTGTGTGGACACGACTTTTTTTTACCGGTATAGTTAAAGGTGTGAAAGCGGTAAGAAAAAAGACACCCGTTGGTTTCATGTAGACGTGGCTTAGGCTACGTTTACACGTGGCCGGCTATTTTCATAAACGGACATTTCACCCTCTCCGTTTTCAAAAATAACATCATGCACACCTGTCAGTTTTCAGAAAAGTTTTCCTTTACACTAACCCGGGTAGGCCTATATGCCTTTAAGAGCATGCCAAACCTGTATGTGGCAGTGTAACGAGAAGCTAAAGCCCATGTTAGCCAATCAGAATCCCGAAAATATCAACAGCAACGAATCACTTCCTCTTTCTCTTTTGAACTGACTAAAGATCTCCGCCTCGTCACATAAAACTCCATTTGCGGGTTGATAAAACCTCCGTTTGCGTCTAAATGACTAACCTGATTCTCGCCAGATGAATTTCATTCCGCCTAGCTCCACTCTGGGATCGGTTCCGTTGAGAGTGATTTCGGCACCAGATTGTATGGTAGAGCCAATCAGGATGCATGGCGGGAATTTCATAGATGTGACGTAGCGTAGAAGCGACTGTGAGACTGTTCTCAGCGTCACAGGTTGGCTTCGATGTGAGTGGTTGAAGTAGCACGTCAATAGATGACGGACAAGTGGCTTATCCAATCATATGCAAGGATTTTTTGATAAGGCCCAGCCTTCTGAAGCACCACTCCAATGGATCGATGGATTAGTGGAGCTAGGCGGAACGAAATTTATCTGGCGAGAGTCAGGTTACTAAATGACAGGGTCAAACGCAGAAAAACATCACCGGTTGCATCGTTTTCGTTGTCGTCTAAACAGGGCCTGACACTTGACTCTTTAGAACAGGGTTCCCATGGGTCATGGAATTTCTGAAAGTCTATTCCAGACATGGAAAGTGAGAGAATTTTATCATTTCGGGGACAAAGTCATGGAATATCATGGAATTTTGTAGCAGTTCAAAACTCACTTGCCAAAATACATTAATACAAATACATTTCAACTCAGAATTGGTGTATATCTGATTATTAGCTTAAAGCTTGCTTGAGTAGTTGTGGTTAGTCCAACTTTGTTTATTCAATGCCCATTTATTCATCTCCCACTCTAAAAAAGTAAAAGATTCTTGAACGCTATGCGACTGTTCTAAAATCTTTGGTCTGTATATTGTACAATTTATTATATAGAAGGTCATGGAAATTCAGATTGTTTTTGTCAGGGAAAAGTCATGGAATTTTACATTTGTTTTAGAGTGGGAACTCTGAGTGTAGTACTTATTCCTGCATTAACTTGTCCTTGTCATACTGTAACTTGATTGTTTCCCTTTTTGTAAGTCACTTTGGTTAAAAAGCCTCAGCAAAATGTAATGTAATGTTTTTTTTTCTCCCACACAGACAGTTCAAATAATGACAGGCATGGTCATATTCTTGCTCGGCATTGTATCTGCATTTGTTGGGACATTATCCACTTACTTTGGTATCATGTTCTGGGGAGCCATTATTGTGAGATTCAGTCATTGTGTTATTTTCTTAATTTAAAAGTGTGTTCTTTAATGCAATTTAACTTGTTTTAGTGATTGACATCTGTAATATTTCTACTTATTATGCTATTTCTTAATAGACTCTGAAACCTCTGATGTAAAACACTTTTTTTTTAGCATTTTGTCATAGCCGCCTCTAAAAGGATATGCACTGCAGTAAACAGAACATCCTTTCTTTCAGTACATCACAGCTGGTTCACTCACTGTGAGAGCTTCTAAAGAGCTTAATCAGTGTTTGGTAAGTATTGAATTATGAATCCCTCTGCACTGACTGCATTCAGCTATGGTAATATTATGACACATTCTAAAGTGCTGTAATTGTATGTATGTTATCATGAGAAGCCCCCGATAACTTGTCAATACATGTTAAATGTTTTGTAAAACTTAAATTAATGTGTTGTGCAAGAACATTTGTTTTAATTTGACTTTGATGGTAAACAAACTTGTAATAGGCAAATTGTTCACCTAGCATAGATATACAGCATAAACGTAACGAGTTGCTACCGAGAAAACCAGCCATGCAACTTCAAGAACGGCAGCCGACAAATATTGCGAGAATCGGAAACATTACCGTAAAATATAAATATATCGCAACTCTAGAAGGTGCTCTACAGTCGCCAAAAATACCTAAACTTGCATAGTGTATGTTTAAATATTTGACTTATGAGACATTCGAATCTGCCACAAGCTATTAGGTGTAGATTTGTGACTTGAGTAATTTAATATAGGCTAATTTAATGCAAATAAATCACAAAGAAGGTTACAAATTTGGTGGCTGAAATCATAGATATTATAGATACCGTATTGTCTGTTCAGTTCTATTGGGTGGCATACGTCAACGCGGCCGCCATATTGATGGGGGCAACACCTTACTGTCTATGGGCAACACTTGCCGGCAATCACCTGTTTGATTTCCAATCAGAGGCACCAGTTTGTCCATTGGCCTCCATTACTGCCCGATTGTTGCCCCCACCAAAAAGGCGGGAGCTCAATGCGGTATCTAGGTTTCTATCTATGGCTCAAATCTGAAATGCAAAGCCTATGATGGTTTAGAGTGGCCTGATCCAGTTTTGTTGTTTTGTGCAGGTCAACGCATCACTGGGGATGAATATTGCCAGCACAATAACTGCAGGACTGGCCATAATTCTACACAGCTTTGATTTCATTGTCCCAATGTACCCGAATTACAGCTGCAGTAATCATTATGATGATTATAGTTGTCTGAGGAACAAAAAAATGTTCTTGGTCAGTATACAATATATTATACAATGCATATTATGTACACTATACTGTTTACTTGAAACTTGACTGTTTATACATTATGATGATAACACTGAACAGTTTAAGGATCATTATGTGTTGTTTCAGTTCTGACTGTATTGTTCTCCCCACATCAGAGCAGGGTATGGGGGATGACTGGTGTGTTGCTAGTGTTGTCTGTTCTGGAGTTTATAGTCTCCTTATCTGTATCAGCATTTGCTTGCGAAGCTACCTGTTCTTCTAACATTGGAGTGAGTATAACTGCAGACATTTAATTGCCCTGCTCAGTCAGATGTAAACCGAGCCTACACATTACACATGGCTATTTTTGTGTGTGTTTGATTCTGTAGCAGGTGATATATATTTCAAGCCAAGTGCCACCCTCTATTCCCACTTCCCACCTGCCAACACCTCCAGTAAACACCTCTGAGGTACAGAATCCTGTTAAATATTAAGTTAAATGAAAAAAAAGAGAAAGAAAAAATGTTTTAACTGACAAAATTGGTTGTGGATCCCTCAGCTACCTGTGTCGTGTGTTGCTTTTCTAGACACCTATCTGTCCAGCCAGTGTGGGGCTTCCTGCTCACCTCAGCAGAGCTGACGACTGGGGGATTGGCAAACCTGAAGATCCTCCCCCAGAATACACAGCTACTCAAGACTGAGTCAGACAACATGTAACAGGAAAGAATGTGTTTATCATGCAAATATTAACCTTTCAACTAAATCTATCAATGAATTAGTATGCATGTATGTATGCTGTGCATGAATGTGAGTTTTCATACTGATAGTCTACCCTTAAAGGCGCAGTCGTCGATCGTACGAGATTTCAAGCCCAACTAGCGTGCTCCCTGAAATTAATGCAAGTAGATGGCATTGAAGAAAGCATGACAATACAAGATGTATTATTATATCAGAAATGTATTAGCAATTGACATCAATATACATAAGGCAACACAGCACTGGTAAATCCCAAGATGTATTTTTCTCCTTTTTAAAGCATGAAAAGCTCATGAATCACTACCACCTCCTCTTGGAGTTGCTAATTCTTGTTTTGAGCTTCAAATTCAATTCTATTTACATTTATTGATATACCAGACTCTTTTATTCAAAGCAATCTACAGAACATATAGGCATGCATTTTCATCTGTAGCCTGTTTGCCCTTCTATTCAATTATCTTGCTGCTGTTGTTAGCACCCTCACCTTCACCAGTTGCTCTACCAGACGAGTGGATGTATGTAAAATTAGTATATATTTTTGCAAAACTTTATATCGCTGAAATATTTTGGTACAAATACTGCAGTATAACACCTGTTGCATGATCATTACATGTCATACAAATAGTAATTTCCATGTCTCTTCTCAGGATAATATTATGGATAATATAATTTCTATTTATAAGACTGATGACACAGACTACCTGTGTATGTTTCAATAGTGTAGTTTTACCTGAAAACATCTGAGGTACATGACTTGAAAATGTCAGCATTAGGAAATACGACAATAAACAGTAATTTGCAATGGAATCTCATAATTCTGATGAAATTCCATCTTCCTCAAAATCTAATACAGAAATTTTAAATGTGGTCTTTCTGAGACGTTTCTTTCCTTTGCATTTTGCTTTTTTCATTAAAGTTGAGAGACTTTGAGAGAAATAGGCTGTTATCTAATGTGCAAAGACGGTTAGGAACACAAATTGACCCAGTCAGGCCTTACTATCTGGCTCCCTGTTATCAATGGACTGCAGCTGCTGGGGGAGTGAGGCCTAAACCATGGCTTTTTTGATAAGGACATTTCCGATTCAAAGTGTGGTTGCTTATAAAAGTTGTGGACAGCACAAATCCACTCCATCCATTAGGTTGAAGGATAAGGTTTGAACCAAAACATGAAAGCCCCAAACAGGCACAAGGACAATTTCTGTCTTTTAGGCACTGGGGAAACTGGACAGGAAATAACAGCAACTGAGAATAGGTCTCAAAGCAGCTTTTATTGACTTCAAATGCCATTCATGAAGGCTTTGGGCTCTATTTTGACGATTAGAAACGAGGCGCAAACCTTATTCGTATCTTACACTTAGTCAGTGATGAATTTTGCGCCATGCACCTCACTTTTATTAAGCCTTGTGCCCAGGGGTGTGGCAGAAGGTGTGGTCTGGCGCATGATCCAAGAATCACTATCTTACACCCTCTAAAAATCATTATGCCACTGACCAAGAAAAACCTGGTCTATAGAGAAAGGCACATGTAAAGCACAGCTGAAGACACACTGTCACAAGATGTAAGCAGCTCTTAGCAAGCAGTCCCAAATAACTTAACTGCAGGATAAATAGCCTTAAGATTTTTATTCAGTTTATTCCAACATTATTGGGGTAAGTGTTGCTTTTTTCATGTTTTCGATGATAACCCCTTGTCAGTCAATAGTGAAAGTAATTAAAGCTGATGTCGGCAAGTCTGGCAGATTGAGGGGCCAAAATGAATGTTTTCAACTCTCACGCCCCTCCCCCACTACCACCAAGCACCCTCCCATCGAGTTTGTGCGATATTATAACATGCGCGAGGGGGGATGGGGGGATCTGTGGTGTGTGCACGAACTGTGATTGACAGTCAGATCTCACACATCCCTGCACTGATTGGACCAGAAGAACTGGGAGCTGTATATTTTTGCAAAACAAATAACAGGCTCTAGGTGGAGGTAGAAGTGTTTTCTTTCATTATACACAGATACACCTATCTCAAAGAAGTTTGGAGATAGGTGGAATTGAGCAACTGATGTTTCAGCATTGAGGACAGTCATGCCTTTTGACATGAACCCTGCAAAATTTTGCCTTGATTACCGGTGGCTGTTTCCCCAGAAAATTTCTAGTGGTCTTAAGAAAAATGGTAGTCATTGTGTCATTAGATATGAAAGATGCCTGAACCAGAGTTAATTTCAGATGAGTGGGAGAGATAATAGGATATAACCTAATAGGCTCAAAAGCATAGATCTAAATAAAGCAAACCTTTGCACCACATTTTAATAGACCAGGTCTTTATTAGGTTTTTTTATGGCGTGGTTAAACTGGTCCAATATTTACATAGCGTAACTCTGAAAACAAATGGGTTAGACTTTCTTATGATCTATGTCAGTACATCAAAAATACAAATCACAATAAATAGCCAAGTAACAAGTCTATTAAAACTAAATCAAACAAATATCCAGCACTCAGTAAAGGTGTTTTTTTTCACTATGTTCAATAACCTAACTGCATTTTGAATTGGAGATCTGAAGATTATCTTTATAATTCAGAGCCAAAGTTGCCCTTAACTAGAAATGGGAAAGTCATCATGAACACACAAGTCCTAATCAGAACTGAAATGTGTTACGTTTTTAATAATAAAAAAATAATAATAACGACTTATAATTGCACAGTGTTTTCCAAACTACAGTGCTAAATCTATTATTGCATAATTGTGTACATAATCTGTTTAATTGTTACAGGGTAAGGTGAATGGGAGCTTGAGTTTATCAGCTGTAGTTAGAAGTAATCACTACCATGGACACTTGCCTGAAGTGGGCCTATTAAAATCTGGTCACCATGCTGCTCTATTGCAGTGGAGCTGAACAGTTGACTCTGTTTACAGTATGTTTCTAGACAGGTATTTTGTACCAACAGAGATTACAACCTTTACCGTCTTTCAAGCAGGATGAACTAGGTGATTTTATAATCATTAGATTAGAGTCGATACTGAAAAGTTCACCTTACATATTTTCTATTAGCCTAGGACACATATAGGACATACAAAATGAACCAGCAGTTAGGCCTTCTTCTCATAAGAGGGAAATATTTAAGATTACAAAAATAGCTGATGTATGCAAATGAGAGTTGTTATTAATACAGATGTACAAAAATATTATTCCATTGTGTACAAGCACAATTAGATTCTTTACTGTTGATGATTACCGTTGATACTCAATTGGACACTGTAGGTATGTTTTCAACCTTACCTCTCTATCGTCCATGCATTACTATCACTTCTGTGTGTCTCCTTACATCAGCAACATAACAGAAAATCTGTTGTCTGTTATCTCCACAGACTTACAAGAAAATCATATCAGCAATACGCACATGCACATAGCATACCAGCAAATGTTAAATTCTGAAGGGTAATATTTTTTATATATTTTTATACATTTTTATATGACACATTCACTCTGTTCTAAAAAGTTTGTGATTTAAAGCTATGGTTTATGATTAATTTAGAAGAAAAGTTTTTTGAAGACACTTTTTTTCCCTACATCTTTTCTTTGCAATCCACCAGGGGGCAGTCTCCTATCAGTGTCATGTGCAGGAGTAGATTGTGTTTGGTCAAATCCCTCATAAATCACCCTTTTACTGACACATGACATACTGACAACTTAAAAGGAATACTGCCACATCATAGTCATCCTTTTCTACATTCTTGTTTACCTGCACGGGTGCTCATTGAATAATGCAAGATCTTTTCATGGCTCACTTGGAAAAAAGACTTCTGTCTCAATGTGACTATCCTGGTTAAAATAAGGATAAATACAAATACATAAAATCTTCACTAATCATGAACCCCTGTCTAGCTTTTGCTGGCTACAAGGTCATCTTAAGACAGAAGAGTTTTATTTATTAAATTCTGTATGAATGTCAAGCCTAGTAGTACAAACTAAAGTTTGTATTAGAATAAAGAATGGACTACAGGAACTACAGGTCTCTGTGAACTTCAATAGTTTATGAGAAAAAAAGTATGTGTAAAGATATTTTAATTTCATTCTTCAATGTTTATACTTACAAATGACAGTTAAGTTGCACATGATTGTTTACTTTAGAGTCAGTCGGTTTTCTGTTTTCTAGTTCTAAGTACAGAAAAACACAACCATTTTAGGGCATTGAGTAATTAATAGCTCACTAAATACAGCAGACAGAGATTATGTTGAAAATATTAATATTCTTTAATTACTCATAGGTAGACATGTTTTAACAACAGCAATATGATCAACCACACTGTAAGCTCAGAAAGACATTTTGTTGTAAATTGGCTTCAAATGTTTCTGTGTAGGAAAAATATTTAAAGCCTTCTGGTCACATTTCATCATGATTGTTCCAAGATTCAAAAAAAGTCATCAAATGAATACTAAGTGAAAGATGGTCTTCAATCAAACTTGGTTCCACTTCATTTCCCACAAAAAGCAACATTCTTGTTTATGAATTATGGCTATCGTGTGGCATGTGGGAGTATTGAGCTAACTCATCAATGTTTGCATTTAAAGTCCATCATGTTAAATTATCAAACTGATTTTGCTTAGTTAGTAGATTAGCTTTAAGACGTTGCACTTTGTATAACTGAAATGAATTATGGCCCAAAATGTAATTTGATAAACAATATTCAGATGATTTGTAAATTCTCTAAAATGACGATCCAAATAAAGGTAACCCCATTGCTTAAGATTTCTTTTGACTTATCATGAACTGACTGACTTAAATGAAAGTATAGCTCAGGTATAATACAGTAGCTTTTCTTTGATGAGGACACTAAGGCAGATTTCTTAGCTCACGTAATCCACACATACTGTGCACATATGCACACACATACATGCATGCACAGACAGACATTCATACATAAATACAGTCATCCATCCACCCATCTGTGCAGACATACACACAGTGTACAATTTATTATCAGTCACTCTCTTGATTATTACTGAATAGTTCACATTCAGTGTTAATAAAACCTGGGGTTTTGAGACTTCTATCATTTCTATTTCTTGCCTACGATTACAAATAGGAAATTTGTTTGGCTATCTCAAAACCTCAGATTGCATTTTTCACTGCAAGTTTGAAATGACCACTGCACATCAACTAGTTAAGAAATCATTGACTCCGCAGTACAGCATATTGCACAAACATGTTAATTTTTAAAACACAAAACAATGTGTTATTCTGTACAATATTTACAGTATTTCTGTGCTATGCTCTTTTGTTGAAAGGTACTGCATCATTGTACATTTATTGGGCAGATGTACTCTCCGAGATTTTGTCCTTTCTTGTAAACAGAGATGACAGGCTTTCTTTGGAATTTTATTTTTCATACTTTACTTTTAAAGTTGCACTTCAATTTTCTATTTGACACTATAAATCCACGCAAACCATTTTCCATAGATTCAATTTATGGATCTAACTGCTCTGGTTTGTATGGTTAGCAGATTATACTGACTAGTACTACAACTGACAGGTATTTTTTAAGATTGATTTGCTCATATTGACCACATTTAGTTATTAATATTGTAACATCAAGTTAACAGAATAAACGCATCCCTAGTCTCCCTCTCTGGTACCAGTGAGGGGAGAGGAAATCTGGGGTTGAAGAGAGCTGGAGACTCTCAGTAAACATGCTTTTCCTTGACTAAGCTTCAAAGACAGTTTCTACTTTGGATTGCACAAAACATCTTTTGTAAACATTCAACTCTTTAAAATGCTTACACAGCGCGTTTGTTTTAAAGTACTAAATAATAGGCAACAGGATCTTATCTTCACTGTACTTCCCGAACAAAGTGCCCATGGTACATGTGTTAGTCCCCACTAAACTCAATCACCTTCTCTGCCAGAATTTCTTGGAAAGTTGAGAGCTGTTTCATTTGCTCAGTCTGCATGGAGTGCCTTCTCATCAGCTTTTTCTTCACCTTAAATTCATGGCCTCGTTTGGGCGAGGCCGGCGCCACGGGCAGCAGGATCTTGCTCCCTGAGTGGACGGGGGAAGTGGCTTTGCCATTTGTGCGGATGTCGGGAATGGGGCGCTGGGGGTTCACGTTGAGAGGGGGCAGGAAGCCAGGCCGGGTCTGGGAGATGTGGTCCAAGAGGAGCGTGCCGGACCCTCTGCGCTCCAGGAGCCCTGGCTGCCGACGCCTCATGGTGATCGGGGACACGGAGTTGGGAATGCTTTCCAGAGACTCCCTGGACGAGCTGACCAACAGGGAGAGCGGCGAGGCGTTATACTTGCGCCGTTCCACGGACATCCGCCCGGAGTCTGGCGAACCCGGGATGGACTCCGGACACAAATGTGTGTCCGATTCGTAGTGTTCCATGCGCATGAGTTTGGGATGGGCCAGCCCACGGAGGGCTACTGGGAGCGGAGGCGCGGCCTCCTGCGACTCAGGGGCAGTGTTCCTCCGGTACAGTATCTGGTGCTGCTGGACCTTATCCGCCCAGGACGAGCCGCAGAGGCTGGCGCAGTCCTCCGAGCATGAGCGATCGATGAGCTTCGTCAAGCACGGATCGTGCGTCTCAATGCTGTGTCTTCGAGACAGCAGGGGTCGTCCTGGACCCGAGATGGACATGCCGTTCATCGCTGCGATCACCTTCTCTTCTTCACCCTCGACTTTCTCCTGCGTGGCGCCGCTGAGCACCGAGGGCGCCACTAGCCCCCAGGGCTCTGAGTTGAGCCTCTTCAGGAGTTTGCGCGGAGGGGGTCTCTTCTCACCCGGCAGTCGGTGGGAAGGTAGCGGTAGAGCGGCAGTCAGTGCAAAGCTGAAGATGCCGTCCTCCTCCTCTGCCGCTGAGGGCGAGTTCACCGTGCGGATCTCCACCTCTGACGGGGACATGCATGAGACGGGCGAGAGCTTGTCCACGACCCCCGGCGAGGGCGGCGAGTTGAGGTACTGTTTCGTTTTCTTGGTGCCTGAGGGGGACGTATCAGTGGTGATGATAATGACCTCTTTGCCCTTGGCCTTGCAGACGTCCAGCAGGATCTGCAGGGTGTCCCGGTCACCCTTGTTGATGGCGTGCACCAAAGCAGACGAACCCGAGTAGTCCTTCAGGCTCGGATCAGCCCCGTTTTCCAAGAGCAAGGCAACCACCTCCTTCCCCGCCTGTCCTGCGCACGCGTGCATAAGAGCAGTTCGACCCGATTTGTCGGGGATGTTCGGGTCAGCCCCCTTTTCCAGGAGGTAGCGGATCATCTTTTGCCGAGTCTGATCATCTTCGTAGCTGGCCAAGCAGGCGGCGGCGATCGGCGTCTCTCCTCGCTCATTACCCTCGTTGATATAGGCTCCGCCCTCCAGCAATAAACGAGTCAGTCGCATCTTGCCTTGGAACACAGCCTTGAGCAAGGCATTACCCTCTATATGCAGAGGTCCTCCGTCCCCCATGATGCCTCTTCTGTCTCTCTCGTTGTCCTTTGCGACTCCTTATAACCTGGAAGGGTCTTCAACACTCATTTGGCATTCTGAGCGAGATACCAGATGACCTGAACAGGGAAGATAAAATGACACTGCTGACAATACAGCCATACAACCTCATGTTTATATGGACATTGTTTTGTGTGCTGCAAGGAATAATCATAAAGGAAGTTTATGTTATCAATCCACTTTGCGCCTCCTTAACAGTACACTATCGGTCTTGTTATGTGTTGCCTTTGCCGAACCGAGGAGAGGATCAGAAGTCCATGAGACGCCTTCCTGAATAACAATAAGACTCTTGTGTCGTAAAGAACAGGGTGGGAGTTGACAGGGTTTGGGTGGGGGAGACCCGCGCATATAGTGATAGTGATATGTTGACACCATTGCATGGAAGGACAGGAAGGTAACACGCAGTAGGGGCTTATTTAATAACAATGGCACAGATAAAAACAATGATCACAACAAAATAAATAATAAAGCATACTGTTGTGCATAATGTATCATATCAGATGTGTTGTGATGTACTGCATATATCTACCGCTGATCTATAACAGAAGACTGTTTATACATGGTGAGACTGGCTTATGGTGACCTGTGAAATGGGGCATACGATTTGCAGTCCAATGCAGAAAGTGTAGAGAAGACCAATGTCATAATAAACCTTCTTTGCAAATATTGATGCATGCACCACTCTAACAGCTGCAAATGGCTATTCCTGCCGTCTCTTATTCTAACAGTGCACATGAAATAGCCTTTAAGCTATTCAATGAACATTTATGTACTTGGCAGGCATCACTATTGTGTCTAGCAAAACTTCTGGGTTGTTTCGGTTGGCTTTGGAGTCCAACAAAGGACTCTTGTCTCCAATATATCAGTGTGAATAATGGATGGATGGAGGGATAGAGCAGTGATGGTTACATAACATTTTCCAAATGGCCTCAAATACTGTATATAATGAGTCAGATCAAAAGGGCTCATCAATTTAAATTGTGAAATCATGACATACTGTATGTGCACTCCAAGAACACAGGCAGCACCTCCCTCACCCGCGTTTTGGAATAGACCTGTCCAGAAGTCCTTGCCTCTTGTCTAATAGGCATACATGGCAATACTTCACACAGTGGACTTGTTTGACCTGCATAAGTATGCTGTTGACTTTGGGCGTCTCGAATCTGCTCTGACCGCCAAACAGTCTGGCAATGTCCTCAGCAGAATGCTGATTATGTTGTTCGTCAGTGTGAAGGGCTTTGCAGTCTGCTAAGGCAGGGCAACCTCACTTGTTAGCTACTGTGTGTGGGATCAACAGGACAGCTGTGATAATTCTTCTCTAATTATGCTTTCAGACCTGTCAGGATGACCCTCTTGTTATTGCTTCCTCTTCAGTAAACTAAGACTGATGGGAGGCCATTAAAGCTTCTAGCAAAATCATGCACTTCCACACAGAAAGTTTATGTGATGCTCACCATTGTAATATTATGTGCAATATATTTGACCTCGTGGCAATGGGACCGCAGTACGAATGAGAACAAAGCAACATTATGTAATGCATATTATTAAAGTCCCAGAGGATATTTTAGTATTCAACAACATTAATTTCAGACATAGCTTGTTTTTGTACTCATGCTATTAATTGCAATGTGAAGAACAATCATATTTAACAAGAAATCCCTGCTGAGATGTTAATATTTTGGCATGGAGTCTGCTGGAATAAACACTGATAGCCACACATAAAAGGAGCAGTCAGTCACAGCCTCCTTAAGCATATAAAAGGAGAATGAACATGGTGTTTATACCAGGTAGCTGAGTTTTAATATTTAATGCTTCTTTTGCATGTCGACTGACTCAGACTGCCAAGAACTCTGTGATATCATTTATACATGACATGTATTATTTATCTAAGTTCTCAACAGGGCAAATGTAGACTGGCGCACGTCCACTGAAGGCATCCGCCAATCACCCACATGCTGACGCTCTCTCGTCTCCAAAATCCTATCACACAGAGCCCTGTGGTTTGAAACCTGTCCATCAGTGACAAGACATCTGCAGCTTTCCCCACACAAACACGACCTCGCAATGAAGCAAAGCATGAGTCAGTGTGTGGAAGGTTTGTTTGTTCCCAAACCCAAACAAGGCTGATGGTGTGTACTGTAATATGCCATGATGTCCATGTTAGGCTTTTCAAAATGTTGCCATGATCTATCTACATCTCTTGAAAAAATGTCTTTCCCACAAATGTTCATGGGGATAAGGCATACATAACAGATTGCTAATACTTTAATTCTAAATTTAGCATATTCTGCTGAGAGGTGTCATAGATAGTAGTAGTATTTTTGTTAGCCATGTGGCTTTTGTATGATCTATCCCCCTGCACAATAGATTGTATGCCTGACACTTTCCACCCACTGTCTCTTCACAGGGCTGCCTCATTATCAAATCACTGTGATTCTGCTTTTTGGCATGCTCAATCCCAACCCCAGTGTGTGCTGCGTACACATGAAGAGCTCTTTTCCAAAATGCTGTAAATCTATTTGTGAAAATATTAATAAGTCATGTTATTTAATTGTGTATTTCAGGTAATATCAATAAAAGTGCAGTTGTGTTGTTTTGATTGAGTAAAGAGATACATAAAATAACAGTAAACCAATTACAGCTCCACAATTACTTGGAAAACAACATTTAAAAAAATATTTACTGTATGAAAATGCATTAAAATGGAGGATACAGCGTTTTGGAATAGAGCTCTTCACATTTTGTGCATACTGATGTCTGCAAATGCTAAAGAAATAAAGCTTGATGGAAGTTTAGTATGGCGGTGGGTGGTTGACTGCACACCCCATCAGAAGGTGGCAGTCAGTATGCATCACCCCCCCCCTCCTCTCGCTCGCTCTGCACCATAACTTCCTCTAAGTCTGTGAATGGAGACATCTGCTCAAGAGCATGAGTCATCACCGGAAAAAGCAGAAGATAACTGTGAAAGCAAAGCGCTTATATGAGAACATGGCATGATCCACAGGGTTGCATTTTTGTCAATTCCATTACAATGTATGGTTGCATTTTTGTCAATTACAGTAAAATGCATGCAGAGAAATGATGCATAAACAATATTCTACTATTATACTATATATATATATAATGTGTAATGTCTAGTGACACAGTCCTGTTTAACCTCAGTGGCTCTGTGATGCTGAACTAATGGCTGTGTCTGTGGATTTCACTGAGGATTTCTCTGATGATGGCAGTCTTCTGTGGTGTGGTGTCTGTTCACCCTGCTTGACCTTTCCTGCTCGGAACATCAGGCGAGGACAGCAGGCCATTTGACAGCAATCAGGGGAGTATAGCCATAGTGGTCAGATCTTTACTGAGGGATTTGTGTAGCCTATATGGTAGGAAATGAGGAAAACCCTCCACTATGTTTACAATTTCACATTGTCTCTAATACAGTAGCATTGTAAGCATGCAGCTTCTGAAGAGGGTGTTTTGCTCAAGAATGTGGTTGATTTTATGGCAACTATAGATCTCATAGTCTCATTTCTCCTCCCGCAATCCCTTTCATCCAATACTCCATCAGGCTGAAGAAGTCAAATCAATGGGCCTCAATCCCGGTCATTACTGCGAACCCTGAAGCCAATGATTTGGCATTTGCACACAGCCCCAGCCACATCATCATCACCATCACCTGTAAATATCTCAGCCTCTGCCATCTCTGCCTTGCCTGCTTTGCTTGTCTATCTCCAGTGCTTTCAGCTGTTACGCAACAGGGGACACGTGTGACTCCCGAAACCAATGTAATTTGTCAATGCTGCCGGAGGGGGTGGGGGGTTAAGGTGAGCGGACAGACGCACACGTTACAAATTAGCAGTTGCCCTGGAGAGGCTGGAGGAGCTGCTGGAGCTGCGGCCTCCAGGCTAGCTGCCACTCCGGAGTCCACCAATTGTGACATTCGTGGATGGAGCCTTGATGGGGTGCTGGAAGTGTCAGTGGTGAGCTGCATGTGTTGCTTCACTCTGGACAAAAGTGACCCACTTCAAAGTCTTATAACAACCACCATTTTATCACTGACTTGCAATCCCTTCTTACGGCTGTGGTTGAATGGATGGTGACACATTATATTATACCAACTGGGGTTTTGGCTCCCCTTGTCGCAGAGAGAGGGGGGGGGGGGCATGGTGGCTGTTTCCATAATTACATTAGCCTTTTCAGCGGTTGGCCTGCAGAGAGGGCTGAGACTTGATAAGTATTTGCTTTCTTGTCTCTGTCAAACACTTGTCACTGTTCAAAGCAATCTATTGTCATGTGGATGTGTCATACAATTCTATTTTGGAGGTACCCATGCACTCTCACACATCATTAAGCTTGTCGCAAAAATATCATGATCTGCTGCTATCAAAATACTAAATGTTTCCCTGTCTCCCTCAATGCAATAATATAAAAGAATGGCATTATATGGTCTACTGGTATTAAAGTGTGTTTACTTATTTACCTCTCTGTGTGTTTATTTCTCTTATGTGACGTTTTATTATTGACATATAACAGTTACTATATATCTTCCACTTACAACCAAGTCACAACATGGTTGTATAAATCCTGACTGATATTGCCAAAGAACATTATGGACGGTAGGACACTGGCATTGCCATGGACCTGTAGATATTTAGTAGAATGTTTGTGTAAGACGTAAATCATCCTTTTATACAAGGCTACAGATGTGCTGAATGACCGCAGAGGAATCATACACAGAATTGGGTGCTGTGATGTCCACGGTTAGTGCCGAGTGTAGTTTCGCCGGTTGCTGTCCGTGGTGCTGATATTGTTTCTATGCACCTAGAGTGTTTGGCTGAAAGATACAACTGAAAGGTTGCATGCCATAGCAGAAGTGACTAAAATGTGTCAGTAAATCCCTGACGTGAGATTTTCTAGTTTTTTTCTAACAATAAACCATAAGTCAATAACATCGCTCTTTTTTTATGGGCAGATGTATCAATATGACCATAAGCCTACTGCTTATTTTTTCACATTAGTTTATTCATGATGTAAAATGTGCCGCATCCGTTGTTATATTAGGTTATACACGGTTACTTTTCCTGTGTGGTTAACAACATCTCAGCTATTTCATTCTCTTTTTAAGAAAACAATCCACGTCCACGAAACATTCCTTTGCTATCCACGCATTCTCGAGACTGCAATGATTCCCTAGACCTCAATACCGCAATGAACGAGCGAGGGTTTTTTTTGTGCCCCTGTCACTTTCTCAGCTCCTGTGACGGATTTGATCACAGAATTAAACATTTTGAGGGGTGTCTAAATATAGTCTCTGAAAAAGAGGGGAATACACTGCAGTATTTAAAAAAAAAAAAACTCTAAAGAATGTCGGCATACCATAACAGTGCTACTCTGAATTAACAGCAGAAACGAGTCGCATTCAGAATCTGCCTTCGCAAGACTGTATAAACATCCATTTCAAAGTACACATATTTCACGATTATTTTGCACTGACTTACATGTTGATCGAGGCAGAAAGGCAAAGTGAATGGATATGCTAAAACATATTAGTTGTGACCATAAATAGCAGAGCGAAAGCAAAGTTCACCTACAATAAATAGCCTACTTGTAGCCAATTCGTAAACCGAATAAACAGAGATAGGCTACAATTTGCTTCACTAAGAGCCAATTCCCATTGTTACAGCAGGCTTTCGTCCGACATGGTCAATATTACATTAAGCTATGTAAGAAGGATAGTCCAAAAAATACACAACTGGTGCAATTCAGTTGAAGCAATGTAGGCTTCTCTGTGCAGTGTTCCAGTTGCAAGCGATTAAAATGTCCTTACCGTGCCTGTTGTGCGCTTTTCTATATTCCATTGGCCAACAGTTTTTAATCTATGTCTGTACAGATTTATTTCGTTTAAATACCACGCAGGTATTCCTAGCTGGAACTGCTCTAATAATCTTGAATCCCCTCCCCCCAAGTCTATCGCGACTACGAGTTTAGGAGACGGGCGTCTTGGCGGGGGTGGGGAGTGGGCAGCAGCATCGTGGGAGTGAGAGGTGATGCGCTCCCTTCTCTGCTCCAAGAATAATCATGATAATAAATGGAGATGGACACTGTCCGGTGGCGCATTGATATCCCATGCGTTAGAGCTCAGTGACGGAAAAGCAACTGCCAAAACAGGTTTTAAGAGACATGCCTGGTTCGTCGCCCCACTGAGGAAGCCCATATAATGGGAAGAATATTAGACTACCAATCCAGTTAGTAGGCCTAACGCTGTTCATATGTGATAACAGTGTAAACTATATACCGATTCCAAGGTTCATGGTCACCAATAATATATTTGCATACAGTAGTTGGTAGCCTACTTAAGTTAAGTCCACTTGGCATTGTGTCCAACTTAAAAGCTGCAGTGGCTACAAGAAGGTCTCCTCACAACTCATAATGATGAGGGTTAGCAACAAGATGTTACTTTGTAAGGGTGAGGGCTAGGGTACCTTCATCATGCAATCTAGTTCTGTCAAAACCTTCAGCAAGGATTATTGTAAAATAGAATTTGAAATGCAAGCTGACTGAAGTTGACTATGTTTGTCTTAAAGATGATAAAACGTTGAAGGGCCATTTTGAGTAGGCTCTGTCTATTCTTAGCCATTCTTGAGTGCAATGATGGGATTGTAAAGGTCAAGACAATCACATGTAAGGCTTACTTACTCAAAAAAAAGTACAATGCACATCCATTTTCCTTTTGTCTATAGTGTTGACCATCTTTAGAACACTCATAAAACAATAATAGCCTAGGCCTGATAAAAAAAAAATAAATAAATAAAAAACAACTGAGTAAATATGGCAATGAAGTAGTGAAACATCACAATCTTTGGGAAATTCTTCAAAACGAATAAAAAGTAGCCTATGGCTACACTGAAGATTGTAGGTAAGCTCATATCAGACGCTAAAGAGTGTGGGCAGGTGGGGGGCAGTCCATAAATACTAATTTGGTGACTGTTGCTATTATGGAGCACAGTTTCTATGGCAACTGATTCACTAGATTCCTGCAGAAGCGTTCCCACGGTGACATGCACATGCGTCTGATTTCCCGTGGAGGGATCCATAGCATGGTGTCTTTGAGGGCAGATTGAGGTGGATACTGCTCTTTTAGAGTAACATTAGAATAAGGAACTCTGTGCAGGTGTTCGTCTGAGCCTAATGAGGACTTTTATGATAATACCTTGTCTAACTTAAATGAGGCAGGCCAACACATCTCAAATCACTATGCACACTATTTGGTGAACTTTTAAACCGATCTAAATTAGTCAAGCGTTTCATAAAATATGTGCAAAGTGATTTAAGATATGGTTTGATATGAGGATGATGAATTATTCTAAATAACAGTATTTGAAATTAGGATGTTATTCTATGATGGTTGCCATAATTTATCAGCATAGGCTTATATGTAGGGTATTTTGGAAGCTGTAGGCATAGGATGCTAGCTCTTTTCAGGCTTTGATATTATTTGGCCCTGTAACATGTAGCCTAAGCTGGCCTATAAAAGTGTCTTAAACAATGAATCACAACAGGCCTAGGCTATAGGCCACAGTTGACTTAACATGCAATACTACCCTCACCCTAAACCTCTGAAATAAAGCAGTTTAATTGAATTTACATCTCCAAATCCATTTTGCATAAAGAAACAACCTATCTTCAGAAATCCTAAAGTTAAGCTAAATCTGTGTTTCCCCACTCTTCTGTGTAAAAATACCATATTTAATCATCAAACATGTCCATTCTTCTACAAAAATGCTATTTGTCTAGCCTGGGTGAACCCAGACGAACAGGTCTGTATGGAAAAGAGCCCATTCCAAATCAGCAAAAACCCAGGATCCACATGGGTCCACTGTGATGACAGACAGAACAGTGCTTTCAACACAACCAATGGCTGCACTGATGGTCACAGGGTTAAACAGATATGGACGAGTATTTTAGTTTAGTAAACAGTTTAATTTAAAACCTGCATTTAAAACCTTTCTTTACAAGAAAGATATGTTTGGTAAGAGTTTAATGCACCAATTTAAGTTTACTTTCACTGCTGGTTACGCCCCTGCAAGTCAGTGGAGCCTTTCCATACCCACTCTCAATCTCAGTTGAGATAACTCTAATAACTCTATTATAAGTACACTCATCCATGAAAAGCGAGAGTATTGTCATTTGTTCCATCCATCTATCTGTCCGTCTGTGTCTGTCAGTCTATGTGTGTGTGTGTGTGTGTGTGTCTGCTTGCATTACTTACAGTACTGGTCCAACTTATTTCTGACTTTTAGACAAGATACAGTAGAGGAAAACTGGAATTTGGTTTCACTTTCTTATGAGGGGCAAGGATCTGCACCTAGGTCACCCGACTGTTCTTGTTAAAATCATAAAAAAAATTGAGATAGAAGACTATTCATATTTCATAGCTGTAGCCCCAAATGCCCGGGCCTAATGCACCCATTGAAAAAAAAAAGGACAGTGCAGATGAGATTACGTCAAAATACCAACTAGATATTAGCCTAACATATATGCCTCTTGCAAAAATATGTAGACAAATATTTGGTGGCGTCATGGAACTGACTTTGGGAGAAACTTCCTTACAAGGAAACTTTCCATGGCAAGGAAAACTGTAGGGCACTACATCTAATTTTCACTGGTTTTTTTCCCCATTCCCATTGCAAGGGCACTTCATGGTGTTTTCTAACATCAAACTTCATGGTTTATTGTTTTAATCAGACACCTGTAAGGAACCCCAAGTTTATCCGACAGTAAGGACACCTATCACTTTTTTTCCACCAGAGGGGCATCCATCAAGAAACCTCCCTAAATTGATGCAAGCAGAGACACCCTTTATTTGACTGCTTTCTCGCATGTAGTACACTACAACGCTGCATGCATTCAACTGCTACTGTACAGGAAAGGACACACTGGAACACTGCCATATAAGGGATGCATAGAGGGCACTTGATCAAAGGAAGCGCACACATGCACTGTAAAAAAGGAAAAGTCAGCTGTCCAATTTATCAAACCATTTTACATTAGTATGAAACGACACCTTATTGTGCTCAAATAGTGGATAATAATTGGATCATGTAAGGTAAGCGTGTATACTGGGGGAAAATTGAAAAGAGGGTGTGTCACAGTAACTAAACTACAAAACATGAAATTAAACAAACTCATGTTTGTCTTTCAAACACATTGTTATTACGGTGAACTGACATATTTTGCCACAGCAATGAATTTATCCAACAGAATCATGAATCAACTATGCTTTGTTCCCACCATGAGTGCTTTAGGTATTGAGCATGCGCAAAGTATCAGTGGTTCCATGGAGTTATCTTCCTTTAACATTAATGTTACAATACTAAGTACATCTGAATGCTCTCAGTACATGTTACCTGTGTAACACAATGATGTTGAAATTACCTGAATATTTCATGTAAACTTAACATAAACAATTTCATTGGAATTACTTGCTCAAATTGAGTAACTGCAGCATGAATCATGTGTGTGTGTGTGTGTGTGTGTGTGTGTGTGTGTGAGAGAGAGAGTGACAGAGAGAAACAGAGAGGGGGGTGAGTGTGTAACATAACTTGTTCTTTGTATAACTGAGACAACCTTAAAGGTGTACAGGTGTACAGCTTTCATGGAAATATGACTTTTGACCTTCTCTGGTGTTAGGGACACACTAATAATCAAATTCCAAGTTAAAAACAGGTAATTTAGGGGGCTTTCTACAGTATGTTGTTTAATAAGGGTTAAAAGAAAAGGCTACATTTAGGCTTTCAATATTGCATTTTTATTTTACACAGCCAAAAATTCACAATTGCAATCCTAGAAGGCCTAGAAAACTAGACTAGTAGTCAGGAAATGGTTGGTGTTCTGGCTAGTACACTGAATTATAGCCTATTCAAATGTGAAATCTTGTGATCTGTTGCAACTGCAGCTGCAGCTGCAGCAAGGAGCAACCCAACTCCACCAACTACTGCTATTGGAACTAATGTTTCAGCACCTTTGTAGCAAGGGGGAATTATTTTTTTAAAGGAACAGAAACTTTTCCCTCCGAACGAACGAAGGCAGCTAGTGATACCCCAAACTGTCTATGGATATCCCACGTACCTACATGTTAATAAGGGATGGATTTTGGGACTGTTTATCAAAACTTCTGGCAAGATTCTAAAATAAAGTGTGACAATATATCATTTAATCATGCCGTGGTGACACATTCGACACGTTTATTCATACCTCGTTAGCGATCCAGGAACTGCAAGTAAGCTATTATTATGCTAGATATCGTTAGCTAGCATAGCAGAGATAAGTTAGCTTAACCAGACATTCTCTGGCTTAACGTAGCGTAACATTTTATATTAACCTATCTAGTTATCAAAATGCATAAGCTTAATTTGCAACTTACAGTCAAGTGTCTTTAAATAACGGTTGGACGAAATATGGTCAAGCAGCAAGTAATGCAGTGCAAGGTACTTCATGTTTATAGCAGACGTTTCCGTTTCCGCTGCTGTTCAGTCAATGTAGCACTACTTGTCTAATTCTGGCCATAAATTGCTTGCTTGCAGCCTTACAACCTGCATAGAAAATGCTTCGACTGTCCCGTGCATGTCATCGACTGCTATTATTCACTCGATATCATTACTTCAGTCTGTGGTAGTATCGAGAGCTCACTAGCTAAAGTTAACGTTAATTGTGCAAGCAATGCCAATGATATGTTTGGGCACATTATCACATTGACTGGTATACTAAATTGATAGAATCATTAGTCAGAAAAAAACTGATGCGTTAACTTTTATCGTTAAGCATCACGTTTCCCAGGAAGTCCGGACGGAGACAGACAGAACTGTGGGTGTCTGACTATTGTTTTGTTGCTGCCAGGCGTCACCATGACGGGACGAGGGCGTGGCAGAGGGCGGGGTCAACTGAGTTTTAACATGGAAGTGGTCGGAATCGGAAAAGGAGAGAATCTACCCCCGTCCACCCTCCAGCCGACTCCACTGTTTCCTGTGGGTTTATGTCTCTAATCTGTGGTCATTGCATAGTACAATTCTTGTGGTATCTTTATATACATTAACATGACACAAAATAGCTTGGTTTTGGTAACCTGACTCTCGCCAGATGAATTTCGTTCCGCTTAGCTCCGCCTAGCTTCACTCACATCCATCTGGGACCTCTTCCGTTGAGCAGATCTGCACCAGTTTAACCATAAACTACTTTTATGGTAGAGCCAATCAGGACGCAGGGCGGGAGTTTCATAGATGTGACATAGCGTAGAAGCGACATTGAGACTGTTATCAGGGACACTTCAATGGATTGATCCCAGATGGATGAGTGGAGCTAGGCGGAACGAAATTCATCTGGCGAGAGTCAGGTTATGGTTTTGGTGACCTAACCTCTAAATCGTCACTGTCCCTCTGAAAGATGAGATATGGAAGTGTACAATCTACATTTCACCTGTCCTCACAGAACCAGTGCTGCATTTTTCGCTGAAATCTTTGAAATGTCACTGTACACAAATGATACTTTAGCATGTTTCACTGAACAGAAATTATGGTTTGTCTACTCTCCGCACCTCTTGCAGCCCATGGAGCACAAGCCTGTTCCCTTAGTGGTGAGTGAGGAGGCAGAATACATGCTAGCCCTGAAACAGGAGTTTAGGGGGGCCATGAAGACCTTGCCCTTCTACATCAAACCAGCCGCACCAAAGAAAGGTGAGTTTGCTGTAAGAACAATTTGACATGCACACCTGTGCCACAGACCATAACTTCCCTAGTCTCACACCTTGGCACATATCTGCGTTTCTTCATTCAGTTTACTGTAAGTCCTTTTCTTCAAAACTGTTGGCATCATAGCCCGAATAGTGCTGCCTCTGTGTGACAAGAATTGCCTTATCAATGTGGCATGCGCGGGGTGTCATGCGCCTCCCATATGTGACAGTGTGTAAATGTGCACAGAGGAGTAGCCTATTCCATATCCCCTCGACAGATTTATACCACTATATTAAATGTAAGCACGGCCTCCACTGCCTTCTAACCCATTCCATACTGGTTTCACATTTTTCTCCCCTTGATATATTGGCAAAAATATTTTTTTCAAAGCAGTCTTTGAATTCCTGTTAATTAGCTATATGTCTGATCTCAAGTGTAAGCCAGGCATAGTACTATGGGCTAGGACCTTTAATTATGACATAGCTGGTCAGGGGATATTAATTTCACCCTCAAAATGTTTGAATAAGGAAAAATAGCCACACTGATATAAGCAAATTCTTTTATTGACTCAAACTATAGTCACAATGTTTTCTATACTATACTGATCCTACAGAGGAAGCTGGTTTGATGCTCATTGAGCTCAATGCAAATCAAACCAGCCAATAGGCTAACTGAAATAACACCATGCCAATCTCTAGGTATGGTGAAGGGTATGTGATGATGTGGGGCTATTTTAATTCCAAAGGCCAAGGTAACTTTATCAGGATGCACAGTATTCTGGATCCATGAAATAACTGGCCTTTAAAAATAAAAATCTACCTGTCTCTATGGGAATTTAACATAGGGGTGGCAATACTTATGACCCCTGTATTTTAAGGAAGAACATTTATTTATTTATGATACATTATTCATTCACTAAGAAAATTGGTGACCTTAAAGGTTAGATATTTCCTCATTTTTCACTTAAGGCATTAAGATCAATTTCCAAAAGATGATTTTATATTCCTCTTTTCAGTCAACTTTAGCATGGGTGCCAACACTTTTGGCCATCACTGTAAGTCTTTGTAAAATGAGAGGTATTGGGAAGCCCAGCCCAATTCTTTTGGTGCCTAAAGCGTGCCAAGCAAGTTTTTGAAGACCACTGCTTTTGTTATGCTTTTTCTCTGGTTAATTTGCTGTCTGCACTCTACACTCTTCCTCACTTTGATGTAGAAATGTTAAATACTTTGGCCTAAGCTGAATATGATGTTGCAAAATAATTGAAGAGTTCAGATGCAAAACCCTCTAAATCCGTCTGACCACTTTTCTTTTAAATGAGCATTTAAATTCAGGCTCTTATAGGTTTTTGCCTATAAATCGATATTTCAGACCAGGAAGATAGTGGTATTTAGTGGGTTTAGAAGTTAAATTATTTGATTAGCGTATACTATGTGTGAAGAGCATCCCCTCACCATCTTTATCTCATTTTTGACATAGGTGGCATTTAGAGGCTTTTGCATCTGAACCCTTCAATTGTTCTGAGGACAGAGAGGAAAGTTGTTCACAAGTCAAGCCAAAAAAATCTACTTTTTATAGAAATGAAGAAATCGTAGCTGTGTCTGTTGGAACGGTTACTTCTACATCTTCCAATACAGATGACAGAATACATGCCCTAAAATGTATGTTGTACATATTCTGTTACATAACTTAAACTGAGTAATGTATTCTGACTACTTTGGATTACAACATTGTTGTCTTACATTTTATTAACTGTAGATAACACCGTTATGTGAGACGTTGAGGCTGTAAATAGCCATAGGCAAATGCAACAACAACCCACGACTCCGCTTTATAGTAAGGATAGATTGACATATACAGTAGGCCTATGTGCCTCTGAAACATTATTAAAGAAGAATTCTGACGATCGGTTCTACCTAGCTCGAGTTGCAGCAGCCAACAGCTAGAACTACAGGGCAGGTACAGTGCTACACTCTGGACTTACCGACAGTACTCAGTGACCTCGAGAAACAGAGATCTATGTGAAAACTCGCCAGAATTCTCCTTTAAGCTCAATGTGTCAAAGAACCTGCAACAGCGATGTTTTGTCTAAAATCACTAAAAATATCACTACCAACACTAACATTGCAACCTAAACATTGTTTTCTTAAAAACAGACTGCAACAGTGGAGCCTAAGCTAAACAAAAGTAAATCTGTGAAGAAGGAGATAAGACCCTGCTGACCCAAAATCAATGCAGATTATTGAGGCCTTTTTGAGGTCTTATATTTACATATTTCAAATGTGAATATGTTGGCTAAAGTGCATGTAGTAGTGTAATGACCAAACTTATTAGGAGAGGCACTTGATCGATGGTTTAAAATCTTCTTTTGGGCGCTGATGCCTGCTGATGTATATTTCTTCTCTGACCCGTAGACGTGGAGCGCTACTCTGACAAGTACCAGTGCAGTGAGGCCACCGATAACCCCTCCGAATGGGATCCAGGTGGGACACTTATTCACCCATATCTCCCCAGAGTCATTTGGGAAACAATCAGTGCAGTAAATAAAAACGAAGTGCATAATTACACATTCCACACAGGAAGCCTGAGCGGAATCAATTTCAAAAGACTGTCGAGATTGCGCGGCAAGCATGAAATGACTGCATTAATTAAATAACAAATCACTGTGAAGTGGTTATTGATATGGTAATAAGCACCTCCAAAAAAAGTTTCGGGAAACTAATTAAAAATGTCATGTGTCTTAAACCGTGTCAAATGCTCACAATTACCCTGCCTGTCGTGTCTGCTTATGCCAGATGACTGGGCTGAGAAAGAGCGGGGCTCTGGAGCAGCTCAAGACTGAACTTCCCCCGGCTTTGTGCTATGAAATCAGCCGCAGCGATGCAGCAGCGGCAGGCTGAGGAGGTGTATTAAGAGGCAGCTGTTTCCTGGGAGATTTTTTTGTTTGTCTTATTTTTGTTTCCTCTCTCTCTTACAGACTGGAGGCGACTGCCGAAAGAGCTACGCACCCGAACAAAAAGACTCCAGAAAGAGAGTAAATCGTTTAACCTTTTTATGTTTTGCTAAAGCTCTCACCAGAGCACAGTAGCATTTTACACATTTGATGTCATGCAAGAATCCCTTGATTAGGAATGTGAAACAAACATCAATCTCTAGTACTTCAGGTGACAGATGGAGTGTCTCGTAGAGATTGCAACCCCCCCTGTGGTGGCTGAACAGTGCTCAGTAGCAGGGTTAGGTAGCATTCTGAGCTATAGCTGATGCACAGTCTCTCTGACTCATCCTCCTCCCTTGGGAAATCAATAAGAAAGCACTTTGCTGGTTATCTGACTCTCTAGCCTTTCTATTCTGTCTCTCATCTCTCTTTCTCTCTCTCTCTCTCTCTCTTTCTCTCTCTTTCTCTTTCTGTCTCTCTCTCTTGCTCACACTTTATTGCTCACTTATCACTTCTTTTTATGTTATGACATGCTTTCTTCTGTCTCTTATGCCTGTCTTCCTTCATTTCTATATATTTGTGTCTTTGTGATAAATCTGAGGGTGTTTTATCAAAATGCTGGAAAGAAACCCATATGAGAAGTGAAGCATTTACATCTGATGTTCTTCTGGTACTTTATTCCCCCTGTGATTGATTTGGCAGTTCATTAAAGGAAGACTTTTTCTGTGCAGTCATGTGGGTAGTGCCTGAAATGGATGTCCTCCCCCATAATTCCTTAACTCATAAATCTGCTTCATTCCAGAAAATAATGTCCCATCCAAAAAAACAGTCCAACCTCGAATAAACAAAGAGGAGATTATCCGGAAATTAGAGGTAGGACTGTGTCATATGTTCGCCTGTTTTCCACTCCATATATTACACAAGCTTCTCTTATTTCAGAATGGTTTTCGTCACAAGGTTCCATGCCAATTATAGATTGTGACAAGAATGCCAGAATATGACCTATGCTGCTTATGTTCATTTCATATTTTTACAAATTCGGGTTGCTTCTGTTTTTGTTTGCTATACTTCATTCCTCAATTCTGCGTACAGAAGTTTTGATTTCACTGGAGTGATGTAACAGCTGGCTTGCGCATCAGAAACTCAGATGATCTGAGTTAAGCTCTCTGGATTTTACGCTCTTAACTTTGCTTGCTTTTGCTTTTTTGGGGGGGGGGTGATCCACACAGACTCTGGAAAAGAAAGAGGAGGTGCACAGCTCAGATGAGGAAGAGGGAGAGAAGAAGAAACAAGAGGGAGAGGAACAGGAGGGTGAAGAGGAGTACGACGAGGAAGAATTCGAAGAGGCAAGTCATTTTCTCCTATACACTCCTCTCACCTCTTGCCTTATGTTTTATCCCTCTTGACTAAACTGCCTGTGGATGTCTACACATTTCTTTGTCTCACACCAACAGGAG
Organism: Alosa sapidissima; assembly: GCF_018492685.1. Lineage (NCBI taxonomy): Eukaryota > Metazoa > Chordata > Actinopteri > Clupeiformes > Clupeidae > Alosa > Alosa sapidissima. The sequence goes on along the minus strand of NC_055966.1, from coordinate 21,284,471 downwards.
ACAGACTACATCATGTCCTACTTCAGCAATGGAGAAGAGTTTGGAGGAGACAGCGATGACAACATGGACGAGGCCATTTACTGATTGACATGACTGATGGAGGACAAGAGATGGAGATCACATGAGAATGGACAGATCACTGTGTCCTCCTCATAGGCTGCCTGGCTATGTATTGGTCATCGTGCAGAATTTTACTGTATTTGGTGGAAGTGTCATTCCAGTCGGACAACGGGTGTAACAAGCACATGAAGATGATGAGTTGGAGGAAAGGCTGAGACTGCACACTCTTCTTACCCATCACTCTGCAGCACTCCAGCTTTTATCAGAAACTCTTTTTTTTCTGCTCCTTCTTAAGAGCTTTTTTTGTATTTTTTCGACTAAATTACCACACTGCCAGTGTGCATTAGTGCTATTCGTGAACATCTTGGTAGATGTTTCAAATGTTACTGATGGTTATTGATGTGACCTGTTTTTTCCTCAATATTCTGTGTTTTATAAATTGAATAGTTGTATGGTTTTGTAAGCAATTTTTGTATACACAAATAGTTGAGACTTTTTAGAGTTTTAATGTGTTTGACTTTTTTACAAATTTCTCTGAATGTTTTGTTTATGTAATGGCTCAGAAAATGTTAGAATTTTAGGAAAATATATGTATGTGAAATAAGAATTTAGATGTCCCACTGTGTATATATGATGCCTGTCCTTGGTATGGAATGATAACAATGGCAATAATAAGGATATTAAAAGATTTAATATGCACTGAAATAATCATTGGTATTTTGCACCATCACTATACAAATGCAGCCCTCCCTCCCTCTCAACATATTTTGTGCCTTAGAAAATTAATGAATTCCATATTTTTTTAAGGAGTTAATGATGTTAGAAGCCATGCAAAGGCCTCGATGTGTTAAACCTTTGAATGATGGCATTATCTGGACATGCTTCCTTTGCAAGTGTAATTTTTCAAACCAAAGGTAGGAAGCGTGTTACCAATAGGGGAAAACAAACAGTGCCTTTACACCACAGGGTAGTGCTCGGCAATTAAGCATTTTCATACAATAAATGTCAGGTGTGATTTTGTTAATTGTGTCCCCAGATTGGGAAGTACCGTTATCTTACTTGCTATTGGGCTTACGCAATGGAGTGTCTGTTGAAATACAACAGGTGCAACAAGCACATGAAGAAGCACATGAGTTCTTATTCCTTTGTATGCGTTGAACATCCAGTAGGAGCAGGACAGCACACGTCTCTTAGCCATCACTCTGTAGCACGCCAGCTTTTATCGGAAACTTTTTTCAGCTCCTTAAGAGCTTTTTTTGTATTTTGGACTAAATTACTGCACTCTCCGTGTGCATTAGTGCTCTTCGTGAACATCTTGGTAGACTTGCTTTTCAAATGTTACTGATGGTAATTGATGTGACCTGTTTTTCCCAGTATATTCTGTGTTTTATAAAGTTAATAGTTTTATGGTGTTGTAAGCTATTTTTTATACACAAATAGTTCAGAGTTTTGAGATTTTAAATGTCTTTGACCTTTTTACCAATTACTCTGAATGTTTTTATTGTGTAATGGCTCAGAGAATGTTATAATTTTAGGAAGATATATGTATATGAAATAAGAATATAGATCCCTTTTTACCATGTATATATGATGTCTGTCCTTTATATGGCATGATAATGGCAATAATAAGGATATTAAAAGAAGATTTAATATGCACTGTAATACTCATCGCAATAAGACAAGATTTAATAAGCATTGGAATCCTTTGTACCATCACAATAAGACATGTAGCCCTCCCTCCCTCTAAACATAATTTGTACTTTAGAAAAATTAAATTATAATTCCATATATATATATTTTTAAGGAGTAAATGTTAGAGGCCATGCAAAGGCCCTGCCGTGATAAACCTTCCTGAACGATGGCATTATCCGGGAGAAAAGCTATTGGGCATGCGTCCTTTGGAAGTGTAATTTTTCAAACCAAAGGTAGGGGGCGTGTTACCAATAGGGGAAAACCACACAGTTGTTGACCTCTTTTACAGTAAAACAGTGCCTTTACACCACAGAGTAGTGCTCGGCAATTGAAAAGAGGTGTAATTTTGTTAATTGTGTCCCCAGATTGGGAAGTACCGTTATCATACTTGCTATTATGCTTACAAAATGGAGTGTCTTATCACAAATGTTCTTATCACATGAGAAGCATATGAAATGTTACAGGTCTGAGCTTATTTAATAGATTTTGTCTCTTTAGGCTGAATTTATTTGGGAATATCATTTACATGTAATAGTAATAGTATCTTATTGTAATAGTGAATTTGAATTTCCCCTTGGGGATCAATAAAGTATCTATCTATCTATCTATCTATCTATCTATATTAGTACAAAAATATTTTCATGTCCAAAATATTGCATTTCTGCAGTAAAGTACAGTACTATACAGTTCAATGCATTTTTTTCATGTCCAAAATATTGCATTTCCTGCATAAAAACTGCAAATAATTCCTCAGAAACTGCAGTTTTGACACTTGCAGTTATTTTTTGTACGGCACACTTGGTGAATATGTAAAATATGGAACTTGCAGAAAAAAGACGTGCAACAGTGTAGTAAGATAATGTTTGCTTGATGTTCAGTCATGCAAGGTTCAGTCCGTTTCTGTAACTGCAGAAGAGAGCCATGTGCTGAATATTCAGTTTCATACTGAAAACAAATATAGGAAATGTGCCATGAATTGTGATTGGACTAAATTAAACTCAAGTGCATGGGTTGTGTCACTGCACAATAGTCCATGAGGCGGTGCTGAAGTATGTTGTGTATGTGTGTGTTGATGCTTCTTGTGTGGGTTTTGAGGGTGGGGGATGTTTGTGTGTGAGTGGGTGAGAGGTGGGTATGGGGAGTTCTATTCCACTGTTGCTATGGCTTGTGCTTACATAGCTGTTGCTAAGGTTGCATTTAGCTCTGTGTGGTAGGTCTTAGGTCTACCATGCTGTGCTGTGCAGACCAGAAAGTATAGGCCTGTTTCAGAGTGCCTGTCAAGGAAAACCATGTCTGACAAAATGCAATGGGAATGGTAATTGGTAGAAATTGAGGTGATTTTTGTATTCATTGCTGATTTATTGAAGGTCATCCATCATCTTGGAGAGAAAAGTCCCTCTGGTTAAATGCATTGAAAAGTGTGGCCACACTTATACCTTTTCTTAAAATAGTTATATATATAGATATAGATATATAGACTTATTCTTGCGCTGTTGCACTGTTGGACTTATTTGCACTATCACCATGACCACTATCACCATTGCACTATCGTGACACTCACTCACACTCAATCATGACACTCACTCACTCACACAGAGCACCTTACCTTACCTTACAGTACTATGCACAGAGAATCACAGGCTCAGTCCCTGCCTCAGTCATTGCAAGCCCCTCTTGATTGATTAATCACCACTATGTGGATACTGCTTTTAGAATTGATTTAGATTAAGTGTTAGTTAGTATAATTTGTATTTTAGTATATTTAGTATATTCTTTATCTTCTACTGTCCTTACTGCTTAGTTGTGTTCTTATATTATATACTTTTAATTACTTTTTCTGCTGTTAGTGAATGTGTGTGTGTTGTCTGTATGCTACTGAGACCTTGAATTTCCCCTGGGGATCAATAAAGTGTCTGTCTATCTATCTATCTATCTATCTATCTATCTATCTATCTAAATGTTATCATTGCCTGTCAGAAATGGAGCTAACGTGTGCCAATTCATTGAAGGTAATCATCATAATGAGAAATTAAAAAACAACATAAATTCACTTTTCAGTTAAGGTTCCTCCAGTTGTTCAGCCATGTTCTTGGAATTAGTGGTGTCAGGAAGTTGGTAGCCCTCCCTCGGATGTCCCCAAGCATGCTGCCGGTGCCCAGCTGTCCACCTTGGATATTTCTCCTCAGCCAATGCCGGGACCATGAGTTCATTCTCGCAGTCTGTCACTGCCCACTCTGCCCCAGCCCACTCTGACAAAGGCCACACTGACAAAGGCCTCACTGAAGATCCGGAAGAGCAAGGTGAAACTCTGCCAACTATACAGCAGTGTTAATCGTGCCATAGGAATGTTCCTGGAAGATTGACGTCACTTTTTCTGTGCTCGCTGTGTCTTAAAATAAATCCTCAGTGTGTACTTCTCTGAACCTCATAGCCTACTGGGAAAGGGAAAATGCAGAAGTAGGAAGTCTTCAGAAGTAAAAGTAGGGTAAGACAGAGAAAACAGCTCAAGGCAGTTTTCCTAGCAGGAAAACAATTCCTGTCTGCTAGCAGAGCAGACAGTTTCTGATAATGTCAGGCAAATTAAAGGTGCAGAGGTTGGGATGTGTGATGTTTTTGTGAAGTGTTGATGGCAAGGTTCTTACCGCTATTACAGTGTACAAAGAAGATGCTTCTCAACTATCTGATTCCTGATGAAATGTGCACTGCACACTTATGTAGGAGTGGTGTTTTGGTAGGATAATCCATTCAAATGTATGGTTTTCAATGTCTGCCTTTAATGTGCTTCAAAAGCCTGAAAAAAAAGCCTGCACATTGACAGTTTCAATGATTTCCAATGAGAAAGAAAATAGAACGCATGGGTTATTGTTCGAATTCTTGTTAGGCAGGTACCTGAGTTGTTTTTGTGCACTAAAGTTAAAAATAATTTTAACATTGCACATTGAAACATATAGGTCAGCTGATCTGGAGATGAAGAAACAGGGGGAAATGGGATGCATCCATCATTCATTGCTCTGGCATTCTAGAAGCCTCACTCAGCAGCTTCAGGGGCAGGGCTCACTCCAATAAGTCTGCTAGGAATAGCATAGGGTCGTTATTCAGGGAAGTGTGGTCCTTTAAGCAGTGGAAGATTACCACAATCCCATAGCTCTGAAATCAGATCTAAGAGTATAGGTCAAATGGAAAGTGAAATTTCGTGCACTATGCCTGGGTGAATTTCAATTTCAAAGAACTTTATTTTTTTGTTTGCACCTTGACATGTGAAACACATCAGTGCATGTAAAGTTCACCTACACACACACACACACACGCACACACACACCTCATACAATTCCCATATAGCATGCACATGCAACATACCATGCACAACATACCAAGCACATACAACATAACACACATACAACATAATACACACCACATTACATTAATTCTGACATTATTCAACATCTCAATTTTGTACTCATTGATGAGCTAGATCAGAGCACTCTAGAGTCTAGGGTGATACTCAGGGTAAGAGTTCAGACAAGCATGACAGTTTACAGTAAGTATAATGCACTTTGTATTTGTGAAACTTAGTCAAAGAGTGGCATTCTTGTGACATTCAGACTGAGTAATGAACCAATTAGTTGATTAATCAACAACTAGATATATAGATAGATAGATCCCCAGCTGGGATCAGTTTTCATCTGTAAATCTTGTTCTTCTGGAAGAGGAGGTGATCAAATCCTTCTTTACATTGCTGGCTGTCAAAGTCTGTGGACTGACACCTACTATTGTAATGCATTGTAGTCTAAACCCTCAAATGTGTTTGTTTCTGAACTTTCAATTGTTCTTACTACTTTGCGTGCAATGTCTCTCTAATGTCTGATATTAATGTACACCTGGTTTCAGGTGTTGTATGTAAATCAGTCTGCCCAAGTGACAGTGCTTCACCTGAATGAGAACATACTTCCAAGTATTTATATGCTTAAAAAATCACTGTGTCTTATTTTACATTGTCAAAATGTACAAGTCACAACATGCAAATGAAAATGTTGGAGTTCTTTTGCCATTTTTGGGAGGCTAGTTGGTTCTGACCACCTTGATGAATTATGCTAAGTTAGGCGGTGGGTGCGTCCGACTGTGTTACTACATGCACATAGATGAGAAGGGTATGTACTGTATCATCTTACCTAACTTAGCTAATAAGATAATTTCCCAAAATGTTAAAGGTGTGCTCCTTTAATGGAAAATCTAAACCTTTTGCTGTGTAGTGCACACTTTTAACATTAAATCACAGAGAATTGCGGACCTGTTTTTTTTTTTCTTTCAAAATTGTGTTGAAAATGGGCCCCCTCAAAAAATGCAAGGCCCACTGTATGTAAGTCCTGGTGCTGACACTGAGCCTGTCTCCATGACAGCAACTTGTAATAGAATGAATTAATATAGGACAGAACTAGCCTGACGAGCCAGACCCACATTAAAATGTAGGGTCTGGGCACTCACCGTTCGCAGTGCTCAGACCGAGGGGCGGGATAATCAGTTGTCTTTCAAATTCCCTCTGCATGCAATAGGACAGCGGCAGCGCTATGAGTCCCATGCGTTTCCCACCAGCGGAGCTAGTTGGCTAGTTCAAACGTTTGCCAACTTAATAAAAGCTTAACTCGTGTCACACTGTTCGCCAACAGCAACATCCATCTTATTTGTTTTCAAGTAGCAGGGAATTCAAGCCAAACCGTTGCAACTCTGCCATCAATCATTATGTTAAGCCCACCTAACGACTCTATACACGATTTCATTGGCCTGATTGAGTTTCGATTTCTGGAGCTCACAAGCCAACGGAGAGTTGCTAGACTAGCGCTAGGGGCGCGTCTAGATTTCTAGGCTAGGACGGAACTAGTTGTTGGCTCTAAATTCGCTCTAGCAAAGATAAACACTTTCACCATCTCCATAGAAAATACGTTGTTCCGCTCAAGAGCCTTGATGTAATATTAGACAGTACGCTCTCCTTCAATGCACACACCAACAATTTATCTTGCAATGTATTTTCCCACCTACAGAACATTGCAAGACTATGCCCAGTCTTCATATTCTCATGCTCCCACTTAACGTACTGACCTTCTGCCCACTGCAATCCTCCTCAGCAGGTCTACTTAAAATACCAAATGTGAATCTCAACATCATATGGGAAAATTGTCACTCTTCCCCTCAGATCTGGAATTCACTTCCCCATCATCAGGCACTGTGAATCACTTGCAGACCTTAAAAGTAGCCTAAGCCATACCTGTCAACATTTAGCTTTCCAAAAACGGGAGATTTTTATTATTATTATTATGACCGCCGCCCAGCGAAGCGGCGGTCATATAGGTTTAGTCAGATTTTTTCTTTTCGCATGTCCAAATTTCCGTCAAGGATTCCCGGGACACTGAAAGACCGGGGTAGACGAAACTTGGTGGGCATGTAACCCCATATGGATAGCATTTTTCGTTTTGATCTGTAGCCCCCCCGCTGGACTGCACCCCCCAAAAGGAGGGTAGGGCAGACACAGTTTTCTGTGAATATCTCGAGAACCGTAGGGTTTAGGAGGACCATTTTTTTTTTGTATGTTGATCTCAAAGGGCCATGTCAACCCATTCCATAACCACTCATTTCATGTATAGCGCCACCTAGTTAAACACAAAAAAGTAAAAATGAGGTGTTGTAATCGCAGGTATCTGTGACCTAACATAGTCAAAACTGCACGAAATTGAAAGTGTAGGATCATTATGACACCCTCTGAATGCACGCAAGTTTCGTGGAATTCCGTTCATGGGGGGCCACACAATAAATTAATTTATGTTACTATACACCAACTGGCCTGTAGGTGACCGGAGACAGTTTTCTGTGAATATCTCGAGAACCATAGGACCTAGGATGACCAATTTTTTCCGTATGTTTGCCTCCAGGGGTCATGTTAACCCATTCCATGTGCACACATGTGCATAAACAGATACACACGCACACACATACATTCACAGTAATCATACGTATGACACATACTCACACAGTAGACGCATGTACGCACGCATGTACGCACATGCACAAACACACATACGCAGGCAAACACACAAGCACGCACACACACACACACACACACACACACACACAACCACACACATAAACATAAATGTGTACATGCACACATGCACACAATTCAAGAATTTCTCAGAATTATAAACAGGCAAGATGGGGGTGGGGTTGTATAAAATGAATTTTACATGTGAAATCTATGAACTAATCATGTTTTGGTACTTGTTGTCTAGCAGATACCAGTGAGAATTGAGTGTGGATAATGCAATTTAGTGAGACAGTTAGAATCATATAGGCCTTTCAGCGTGATTTATTTTTGTGGAAAAAATGTGCTGGACTGGGCGGCGGTCATATTTTGTACCGCTATGCGGTACATCTAGTTATTATTATTGTTGTTGTTGTTGTTGTTACTATTATTATTATTTCTTCATCATTACAACATTAATGCAAGCAAGCAAATGCTCCACATCTGCTGATGGACAACATGGAAATGATAGGCTACTATGATAGGTGACTTTATGGAAAGATATGCTATACTGTAAGGATTTAACAATATAGGGGTAACAACATTCTCAAAGCAACTAAGAAAGTGATGACGGTCTGTTTGCTGAATCATTGGCACATGATGTGGCCTCCGGTATGATCTAAACAAATACAGGTATGCCGGGTTGATGATGCAAATTAATCCCTTCTGCCCTTCAAACACAAGACAAATGCACTGCAGCCTGAAGGCTCATGGACTAAACCAGTGTTTTTCAACCTTTTTTGTGCACACTTTTGACACTTAAAATGTCCCACGGCACACTAACATCCTGTGTGAAGAAAAAATAAACATACCATAGCCTAAAATTTCAAATAATACACAGATATGGCCTTATTATGGCTTTTATGCAAGACTGCACAATAAAACAAGCGCCCTCTGTTTCATTTGTAGGTGACTATATCTAATTTAATTGTTGTTATGAACTGGATATGTGATGATTCTGTGAATACTGGATATGGGGGCCCCGTTGTATAATGTCTGCATACCACAAATAGTGCAATCATACAATCAATGAGAGCATGTGGTTATACATTCTTTGATGCAACAGTTGCTTTTCTGGACCAGTGAGTGACATTTGGGTAATTTTCTGCGGCACACCTGATGATCTCTCACGGCACACTAGTGTGCCCCGGCATAGTGGTTGAAAAACACTGGACTAAACCATTGTAAGTAGACATTGACACACTTTTTCAGAAAGAGGATGCTTTCAAATGCAAGGTCACAGCATAAATGTATTCCATTGTCTTTGATCACAAGATGCAGAGTAGCCGGCACCGTGGGTACTATTTGGTTGTGGGCGAGAGAAAAAAATGAACTTCAGTGACCCCTCAAAGTCCAAAGGATCCACTTGAGATAAAAGACACACACACACACAAACATAAATAAAGGCCACTTTAATTATGGTAGAAGGCAAATAAATCCCCGGCCTCCAACTTTCATCCCATTTAATTAGCCTGCCACACTTGATCATTCGAGTGACGTAAAGTGCCTGTGTTCACAGGAAAAACAACAAACCACAAAAGAACACCTTAAGTCACCTCAATTCTCCATGCTCTTGAGTGGGGCTGTTGTGGTGTAGCCTGCTGCACTTAGCGACAGAACATTCTGTCCACAGGACTAATTCATCATCAATGCATCTTGGCAGCAACTGTAATGTAGGACTTCGAGTAGTGAGTATGGCAATGCCTGTGGGCAATTATCACAGCTGCTTATAGGGGAAGGCTTTTACATTTTCTGAACCCCTTCAGTGCAATTCTGTGTCTTTTTATTCCTGCAGGGATATCTAAAAAAGACACATTTACAAGGTGATGTAAGGTCTCTCTTCCGTATTCTGACAGCTTTACCTTTGAACTGAACTAATTGAAGCTAAAATATGAAACCTGTCCTATAAGGGTAAAAGGTTGGTAAAGCAATCTCCTCCATTCATCTTAAGCCCTTAATTGACTCAGGCTGAACCACATTCTCAAACATACGGGTGCTATGTCACATGCATTCTGGTTTTTATAACAATCCTCAAATCCTTTCCCCTGTCTGCAAATGAGCTTTAAAACTTTTCTGTTTTAAAGGTCACCTTCATGCTTTATCTGAACTTCTGCACTCCTGGTCAGTGAGGGTGCAGGGCCCTCTCTTAGACAGACAGACAGAGAGAGAGAGAGAGAGAGAGAGAATGTGTGTGTGTGTGAGAGAGAGAGAGAGAGAGAGAGAATGTGCGTGTGTGTGTGAGAGAGAGAGAGAGAGAGAGAGAGAATGTGTGTGTGTGTGTGAGAGAGAGAGAGAGAGAGAGAGAGAGAGAGAGAGAGAGAGAATGTGTGTGTGTGTGTGAGAGAGAGAGAGAGAGAGAGATGTAATCTGTCTTGCCTTCCTTCCTCCGTGTTACCAGGAGCGTAGCCCCCCAATAACCACAGAGCCTTTGACTGAAGCAGCCCTGCAGCAAGGAAGCAGATCGCAAAGTTCACACAAATGGATTCTGATGTCCAAGGGCTCCCTGCTATTTCTCTCTCCTGACATCCTAGACCTTAACACTCAAAGGGCAGGACTTCCCCCCTGGCAATATGTACAACAACAGAGATCAGACCTATTCACCATCTGCAGAAAGGACAGCACAATGACAGCCACAATGAAATAAATGGAGACACCGAAAGGGGTGAGGCGAGCTCAGACAGGTAGAATAAGGCCAGACATAAGCAATACATTTCAGTTAGGTAAGGTAGAATAAGGCCAGACAGAAGCAATACATTTCCCACAAACACTTCTTTAATTCACTAAAGAAGAGCATTATGATGTATACAATAATAATTATTAATCATTCATCAACCATTAATAATACCAGTATCAATGTGTGATCAATTTCACTTAATTTTGCCCATGTGACTGTGTGCTACAGCACACTGATAGACCAACTGATATTATGGTTGATTTGGACCTAACTGCTCCAGTTTATGCTCCATTTTGGTCCAGCTGAAGGTTATGCCGCACTACAGCTGAGCTGCTCTGCATCTGACCCAGTACAAGGCTGCTCCATATTTGGATTAAACATAGGTCAAAGAGCCGTAGGGCTGTCTAGACAGACTTTGAGAAACAGAAATGGGTTAAGGCATCTGGTGGTGCCTTATGAGATGGGTCAAACACATCAAGGTGGGAAATTTCCTGTGGAAAGCCATTCCCAATTGGGTTGGTTGGGGGTTGGGATTTAATGATATCAAATCAAATTTGATTTTGAAGAGGGCATTCCTTCCATAAATTAAATGTTCTCAACAGATAGGCAATAGAAACATTCTTGTAAACTTTGAAAGCCTCTGATGTATGTGGTTTTGCACATCTTGTTTGTAACCACATGTTCTGGTTTTGTGATTCCCAGAACATGGCGAACAAAACCCAGCCTCTTGTGCTTATTCTCTATTAATACATGTCAGTGTAATGCTTCTTGTACCTCACGTGATTATGATGCTTGCCTTCAGAGAGACTTCCTGTTTCATCACTTCAGTAAATCGATCTGGAACTTTCAGACATCCAAAAGAAGGAACTGGTTGATGCAAGCTGTGGATGACTGCCCATGACCTACTAAAGATCAGGAAAAATAGACTGCTCAAATAACACATACTCAATGTGGGTATCATGGGTGGGTATCTAAAGACCCACAATGAATCACAGGTATGAGACATAAGAAGTGAGTCAGCATAAGTGTAACCCCCCACACACACACACACAATGTTATGTGCTGGGTGATGGGATTGTATTGCAGTGGTCTGCCAGTATGTATAGGAGATGAGTATATCACATACCAGCTGTCTGCTTTGATGCATATTTTTCATGCCCTCCTCAACCCCAAGCAGAGTGAGTAAGCATGGCCAGGCATTCACAGAGTCGGGTTACATCCAGCCAGGCAAACTATTCCACTCTTCACCAAAGTCTGACAGAACTGCCAAGATCATGTACAGTAATGTCAAGATATGTCATGGTAGGTAGCAAAGGATGGTTTTACCACTGATTACATATGGAATTGGGTTAAATGCAACACGCCAGTGTTGGTGACAGCTTGGTAATGTGATTCTTTGACCTCTTTAAAATGACTCTCATGTTGCACCATGCATTTCTATACCATAGAGTGAACCACTTGTATGACATGATGTAATACTGTGTAATATGCTGTTCATATAAGAAGTAAAAGTAGAAGTTTTTGGCCTAGGAAATTCATTGGCTCTTCTGGTCATTCAGGAGTATGTGCTCTTGGTCATTCAGGACAGATCACGCTCCCAGCAAGTGCAAACAGGACACTTCTGATTGGTAAATCTGTGGCTTGTGTCAGCCAATCAGAAAAAGGTGCTTGTCCATGCCAATGAAAAATGATATCAGGCCATTACTCTGCAAAGGCCAAAAAGAAGGAACATGTTCGGTTTATCCAGATGAACTAAATTTGAATAAATAAATAAAAATAAATGTGTTAAAGGAGCACTCATTCATAATAAATTAAGTATGCATGTTACATAATTATTGTAGATAATAACAGAAATCGTTTGTGAAATTAGTAATCTGAGTGTCATTTCAGATTGTATTTTGGGATATGGTAAAGATCAAATAAAACGGGAATATGATCTACCACACAAGTGAAATCATGATCTGATCAGTGTCTTTGCGTGCAGGGCATGGGAGAGTCTGACATTTTGATTGGGAATGGCTCAGCAAATATGGCGCTCTCTTAAAGGAGAATTCCGGTGTGATATTGACCTAAAGTGTATTGAAACATGATACCGAGTGTGAACGTATGTCTCATAGCCCATCTCGGCTTGTCCCCTGCACTCCAAAATCTGGCGCTAGTTAGCCGATGCTACCAACAGCTTTTTCAATAGTGGTGCTTCGGCATCGGGCTAGCCATGCAAATAAATCACTGTTTTACACCCATTTACGAGGCTCAATGTATCTCCACACTTCATTGGTAGACTTCCGAGGGCCCTGACATTTAAAACGAGACATTGAGAACTTTGAAAAAGCACTGGTAGTTTACTTACAAGACGATTTATACAGACAGTACCTTCACGAAGTTTAGCGTTTGCAGCCATCTTGAATTTAGTCACGATAAGTCGAGCAACGAGTAAGAATGAACAGGTATGATAAGGGATCATAATTCAGTGGAAATGCATGGATTCCAGTTTCTTCCAGTAGCAGCAACTGGAATCCATGCATTTCCACTGAATTATTTTTGGAATCTGATCCCTTATCATACCTGTTCATTCTTACTCGTTGCTCGACTTATCGTGCATGGCTAGCCCGATGCCGAAGCACCACTATTGAAAAAGCTGTTGGTAGCATCGGCTAACTAGCGCCAGATTTTGGAGTGCAGGGGACAAGCCGAGATGGGCTATGAGACATACGTTCACACTCGGTATCATGTTTCAATACACTTTAGGTCAATATCACACCGGAATTCTCCTTTAACTATAGATGTCTGTGTCACCGGAGGCCAAGCCACACCAGTCTGTTTGAGCAGAGTATCATGAAATGTGCTCACTAATTTCTTTCATTCAAGAGCAAACCCGCAGTTTGTTCAAAGATTAAGTGAGAGTCTTGGCCTGCAATCACACACACCTAGTCATGCAGTGGCTTGCACCACAACTCCTCCCATCTAGACACATACACTTGAACCGTATTGGGATGGATTGAAAGATTCAAGATGACATGATTTGTCCCCTTTTCAGAAGATTCATAAATAAATAAATAAATCTCACTACAGTGTGACATCCACTTCTGCAGGCGACAGTATTGCCATTAATCACTGTTGTCCCTCCCCTATGATGATGAGAAACAAAAATGCTATATCAAATAGTCTTTTATGATTGGCTATGCATTGTTATACTGGTATTGTTTTGATTGGTATGTCCCCTCTGGGTTAAAGTAGGCCCTGACCACAACGCCATACACAACCATTGATTGTTGAGATCCATTTTTTCAACCACAACCTGAACCCTTTTTGCTGTAACTCTGTGTCCCTGTAAGTGGGGTGGGGGTCCCCTCAAAACTTGGGAGCCAAGCCCACTTTGACTGTCAATTGATTTGTTCATTTGTGATTACAAGACATGCATTGCCAATGGTAGCTTAGGCGAACGTTCAACCAGGAAGACTCATAGTGTAGTCTAACCAACATCATTCATTCATTTATTCATTCATTCATTCATGGGCCTACACTCAAGTCTTTCTAGGAACTCTTGTGTTCTAAGTCATCCTATCACACTATTTCAACTAACCAACAGGGAAGTAATGGGTGCTTTTACATTGTTCCGTCTAACACCCCTCTCTGTTACCTATAGAGTACAGCGACTTTGGTATCTCCTCCTTCCAGCCATCACCACCAGCTGATCCCTGTCTCGATATTTTGGGGGTAGGCTCCACACCCCTGCCTTCTACCGATGGCAGGAATTGAGATCTCCTCGCCACTAGAGAGATCGAAGACGGGGGCCTATGCAAAATACTGTTTCTATTATCAGAACATTAACCATATTATGTTCTGTATTCTGGGTTGCATGGTTGGTAAATGTGTTGTTAGCTCTATCTTGCCTACTGAGTCTCTCTGGTAGAACTGTGGTGAATGTATGAAGGAGGTGACTCAGACCTACTTGGAAGTTCCTGTCCGTCTAAAGTTGGAATCAATCGGCGGGCTACATTATCACACCATCTGGAAAAGGAAAGCAATGGAGGAGCAGAGGCAGGGGGGTAGAAGCACAGATGCCGCTACCTTTTTGAGAGAAGGTCTCCCCTCTGAGACAGCTGCGAGTCCAGTAAACAACAGCATCAGGTTTCTAATTTGGTGGTTGCTCGCTTGTGGGACACGTCCTTACCACGTACACTCACCTACCAAAGCTGGTAGCACGGTTTACAGCATGTGGATCTTCTGGGGTCTTGTTTAATGAAACTGTAGTTTAACATTGGTTGGCTCCTTACATAATGCTGTCACACATTTATGTGTGTCCTTTGTTACCCTTCTGTCACTGAGAGAGGTGAACGTTTTACAGCTAATTCTATGCAGGAATTAATGGTCCAGAATGACCATTTCAGGTGTAATAGAACAAGCATATATTCAGTAATTCAGGTCTTAAGTTATATGAATCATGTATTTCTGTTGAAGAACAATGTTTGGCATAGGGGATTTGCTCTGTAGCAAATCCCCTATGCCAAATCAGGGAAATAAATCAGGGAAATAACCCAATCTGATGTAGACACTTTAATTATCACTACTTTCCACAATAGCTCAATGTTTAGAACTGCTGTGTTTACAAATAATTAGCTGAACATGAAGAGATCTAGGACTGTTGATATCTTGCTACACAAAGTTCATCTGTGCTGCCAAATTGTTTCCTATGCCATGGAACATTGTAAACAGATCACCTGTCAGTATTATGCATTATCATGTGCCTTTTCTTTTTTCCACCCGTTTGTTTTGACTTTTGCAAAGCGACCTTGAGTTTGAGGCGCTATATATAACTTATTATCATTCTTCTTCTTATTATTATTATTATTAATATTATGTGCTGACCATTTACATACGTACACACAAACACATGCACTATATAGACAAAATTATTGGGACACTTATTCACTGAATTCATGTGTTTCATTCAGACTTACTGCCATAGGTGTATAAAGCACCTGTAAGCACCTAGTCATGCAGTCTGCATTCAAATACATTTGTGAAACAATGGTAGTTGGGGGCCGCACATTTTCGCACAAATTCATCTAAAAGCGCCAAATTTGGCACAGATGTAGCTTAGATCATACTGAAATGATTTAGCTAGAGCGCCGGAGTCAATGACCCTTGGGGCCAAGATGGCGGCCAAATCCAATATGGCCGCTGCCCGAAAAGGGTTCCGGCTATAACTTTTGAACCACATGAGTTACAAATACAAACTTGATATCTTTTTCAGCTTAATTGATCATGGGAAACACATAGGAATGTTAATATGTATGACCCGGTGCATCTGGACCTCTTATTCCTTTAAAGGGACATCAGGCAACGTTTTCGTGTTAATTACTCATCTTCGTAAGTCGGTATATGGTTAAATGACTCATTACAGGGCGAATGAAGACTCTCTCGCCCGCCCCTACTGCCTGTAGGAAGAATATCCCGCTTGCAAGTTCAGTGTATCGTACCCGCCGACCTTTTCAGTATAAATCTATTCAGTATGACCTGTGCTACATCTGTGCCAAATTTGGCGCTTTTAGAAGAATTTGCGCGAAATGACCTATGTGCTTAAGGCCCGTATATGGGTCGTTCTGAAGAGCTCAGTGAATTCAATCGTGGTACTGTCAACAGTGGTGGGCAAGCTACTTGGAAAATGTAGTGAGCTAAGCTACCTCTACATTAAATTAAGCTTAACTACACAAAAACTTCCTCAAGACAAAATGTAGCAAGCTAAGCTACATACATTAGTAGTTTACTACATCAGAAGCTACTTTGTCATTTACAAAAAAATAACCTAACCAACATACTGTATCTGTCATAACAGTTACTTTGATTTATACATGTGGGTACAATTACCCAGGGAAGAAGGGTCAATAAAACATGGTGGGTGAGTTTGGTGTGGACAAACTTGACTGACCTGCATGGAGACCTCACTCAACCCCATGTTGAGGGATGAACTAACTGAGATTGCAAGCTAGGCTTTCGCCACCAGCATCACTGACCCTGACCTCACAAATGCTCTTAAATTAACGTTGTCCAAAGAGCAACTCAAGGTTAAGGAAATAAGTCTTTGGGCTTTATTGTGTCATCCCTGACTATTTATGTATTTTAATGTATGACACAGACTACTGTTTCATATCTTATATATAAGTGGTCAAATAAAATCAATCAAGGCCAATGTCAGCCGGGTATTGAACCCACAGCTTTTCAGGTTACTTACTGCATGCTAGCTCAGCTCCTTAGCAGCCACCACATCTTCAGGATGACTGGGCAAAAAAAATCCCACACACACACGAAAATCTTGTGGCAAGCCTTCCCAGAAGAGGAAGCTGTCATAGCCATCCTGTCCTAGCTTTAGAACAGTCCTAGTGTAGTCCTAGCATTATAAAACATCCAGCAGTTGTAATGGCTAGGTGTCCCAATACTTCTAGTGTTTCTCCACCAACTATACTTGTTTTTTTTTTTTTTCCTTTAAACATTCTTGGCTGCTTTTAATTTACAACAGTTTGTGTATGGTCTTACAAGAAGAGAGAAGCATATTAATGTGTTCACTATTTTATTGTCATCAAAATAGTGGCAGCCCATAGGGCATATGAAAATAAATAACACACATAAATAGAAAAAAACTTATACATGGCTGCATGTTTAGATGTGTACAAACATGAATGTTAAGAAAAACATTTCTAATTTTCTCAGTTGGAAAAGAGTTCTCAATTCTCAAATAAAGAATTATTTTTAAATAAATAACACATTCAGTTATCATTTTACACAACAATGAAAGTATACAAGTTTGATACAAAGAATTGAAAAATATTGCATGGCAATTACATTAAATAAGGTGAACATATGCATTCTGTCTGGTACTTTTCAAATAAAAGTGGTAATTCAACTATTTGAGCAAAACCGCTGAGCAAAGACCTGAATCTGCACTTGTTATGGAATGGTATATGGTTCTACATAAGATGGCTTAGAAACCCAGGAGGATAGGTTCTTGATTGAGATGGACCACACTTGCAGTACAGTAGCATCTACTTAAGGATATCCCTTGATGTTACACCAGACAGAGTACCACAAAATGCTGAAAGCCTAATTTTCCTACATCTCATCTAATTTTCCTGCATTTCATTATTCATTATTCATTTCATTCTCTATTTAGTTATCCTTTGTTCTCAATTCTTTCCAACAATGCTGCCGATCCACTCTTCGGTCCTTCAGGAGTCGTCTGACTTCACTTTGCTTTTAGCAGGCTTTCTTCTCAATGCCATTTCTGGAGTTTGCACAAATGCCAAAGAAGCCACTTCACTGAGCCAACCGTTCAACAGAACTGAACCTGAACACCATCATCCATCTGAGAAAAGCACAAAATCAAAAAAGAGAGAAATTGTTGAGTGTGAGTTAACTGAAAAGAAAGACTGACACACAATTTTCCCTTCATCAATCCAACTCTATAGCCCCTGTATAAGATGACCCTTAACCCTACCTCAGTATACGCAGGGGGAGGTCGCATGAAGATGGGGGCGTCATCTTCGTCATAGTCTTCCAGGAGCGGGGTGAGGGGGCTGTCCACCCTCAGATCCTGAGGGATCTCACTGTAGCTTGGGGGAGATGAGGGAATGCCAGTGGAGATCCAGTTGCTTGACTGGGCGCTCTGCTGGCTGGACATGCTGCTGGAGCGGCTGCCAAAGCCATAGGGAAGGGTCCCAACGACCATGGGCAGCTCCAGCGTCAGCTTGTCACTGCCAGGGATGTGGATATAGAGCTGAAGAATGAAAAAAAAAACAAGCAAAAGTTAATTATATTATATTATTATATATATTATACTATATTCTACTGTACTACATACTGTTTGTTGTGCAGTTTTGTGAAAATGAAAGTGAACTTCATGCCCTGTGGTAGGTTCTTAGTGCATCACTCACCATCAGGGAGTAGTCCACATGGATGATGTTGCAGCCCAAGATGGTGGGCTTGATTTTGGGAACACGAAGCCGCTTCCCCTGCCACATGTCACACATGCCAGATATTATATGGTTGCCTCGGACAGAGCACAGTTTCTCCTTGATAACTTTGGTTTTGCCGTTCGCCAGGTAGATATGTCTGGCAATGATAGCTGCTTTGGGGACGACGATGCGCGAGCAGGTGTTCTCAAACTTGGCATTGATGCAGATGTCTTCTCCCTCGCAGTAACCTTTACGGTCGATCTTGCCTTGGATGGAGACACTGCCGTCAGGAATGAACATGCATGTCACCTTCTTCTCCTTCATTCCAGCAACAGGAGACTGCAAAGCAAGGCCATAAAATAACGTTCAACTGATGCTGTCATGGATTTCATTGCAATGCCTGCCAGTTTAATATTACAATTATCTTCAAAATGATCTCCTATCACCAGGAGTACTTAGATTTGGATGTTGACTTGTTTTCGTGACTTACCTTTAAGTCTGGGGTGTTAACATCAAGGGGCTCTACAACTTCAAAATACTTCTTGCACTCTGCAGCAGACTGAGAAGGCCTCTCCATCACAGCCTTCACATAATAGTGAACATGGCCAAACTTCCCATCATAGGATGACACCAGCTGCCTGAAATAAGCAATTGAATACAATACTGAAACTGCCATGACTTTAACTATGATTAAAGCCTAAGCCATTTTGTTCATTCAACACATCAAGAGGGGGAGCTTTTAGGCTACCTACCCTTGCTGGGGGAGTTCAAATCCAAACATATACTCGTATCTGTTTCCAGGCCTGAAAGTGACACACCCATCTGTATCTGAAAGAGTAAAATAAATAAATATCAGACTGCATTTATATTGCATACATTTATTTTATTTGCTCTGTGTGACCCGCGCAATCATGTTTCGTCGGTAGGCTAGTAGTGTTTTGGTTAACTTTACCTGTCTGTTCATGGTCCAGGTGAACGACGTCCTCATATTTCAAGTAGTCAATTGCATCGTGACACCTCCGTTTCCCTTTCAGATATTCCACTTTTGCGTTGCCAATTCCAAAAACTCTCATTGCTGACACTTTCATCACCTCCGAGACCTCCACTATAATCCGCCCGGCCACCTTGTCTCCGCTATAATAAACAGTCTTGCTCGGGTCATTGAACAATACCTCGAAGGTCTTCGGCTTCTTGGACAAGACAACCATGTCTGTGATGAAAAGCGTAGGCTATAATGTGAGTATGTAATTAAATACTAGTAAATTAGTCTATACACTGTAAGCCTTGGTTATATAGTTATATAGTTTGGTTTTATAGTTAAGAGTATTTCAATTCGCCTCCCTACAACTGTCTAACTGTGGATTTAGTAGTGATAATGGGTAGTGGCAAGTTCATTATATACCCACCCATGGTACCATTTTGGCGTGTAGTGAGGCCATAGCTCTGCGTCTTGTCAACATGTGCATACCTCATGCACGAAATTAACTACCTCGTGGACAGTGGTCCGATTGGTCAAACACAGCGTTGACTATGCCAGTATCCAATGAAAGTGTGGGTACAACGCGTGCACAACTCGTGGATGACAGTAGCCTACTGAGCTGGGACATGTCTTTGAGCTGAGGAGCGAGCCCCCGTACATGGCTAACCTATCAGGGCTTAGATGTCGCTGTTGACTTAGAGACCAGCAATGTGGCTATGTGTCTACCCCTCAACTTCCCCCTGGATATTAAAGTCAGCAGTTCAAATTATTTTTGTTTTTATGCACCACCTGATTGTTGCCATTTCTTTTTTCTTTTTAGATCATTCGTTTGATCTGAAGACAGTATGTTCAGAAGATATTTTATATTCTAAAGCACCCAACATAGTTTAGTTAATTTCCATATCTAATAGGCTATAGGCTACAAATGCACAATGTGCCAACAGGGACAAGCAGCCTATTCTATGCATTGCATTATGCAAGACACTATCCCAGACCTCGACAGTGTCACATCATGATGTAGTAGGCTAGCCATCTATTAGACTGGCTTGCTAAAAGTGGACCATGTTGTTTGCAATAGTGATACATCGTACCTGGACATGAAAGAAATGTCCACAGAGTAGATCCAGACATGCTTGCACCTGCAATCAATGCTGTACAGAAAAGGACAAAACTGAATCAGTCACTAAATAAGGCACAAATGAAACTGGGCATTTGATCCATCGATAACATGAAAGGGAGCCTACTGCAGTCAGCAATAGATTTATATTTCAAACTGAAGTGTGGAAAAATATCTAAACAATATTGCCTTAAATTATTGTGCCTCAATAACCTTAGGCCTACTTTCTGTCCGTGACGGCTTACTCTAATGCCATCTACTGGGAGACTGGGTGTCATCCAAATGGACCCATATATGTATGTTCTCATTGCAATGGATCACTGATAACATTATTTATTGTTAAAATTGTTTTGCATTATAATATTACAGATAGCAATGATTTATGTGATAAGTCACAGAAATCACATGATGTATCATAAACCAATCAATCAACCTATTAAAAGAGCAAACAAGTAAGTTGTTCAAGTGTTCGAATTCCATCATCATCCTGAAATATTATTTGACTCACCAGGCACTTTGATCATTTGTTGTAGGCTAAATAGGAGGATGAAATCTCAGACAGGTTCATCCCTAAAGCCACATCTGGGTGGACAGTATGATCAGACGCATTGTGATGCAACAATGTAGTCAATGAAGAAGCTCTTTACATGTACACATGTTAGCAAACTGCAATAGAATGTGAAATAGAACTCACTCTTAAAGTGAGCCACTCTTGATAAAGCTTACTCATCAGTAGAGCTGCACAATTTATTTATTTTTTTAATCAAAATCACAATATTAACTAATGCAATTATCTAATGGCAAAGGCTGCAATTAATTGTGCAGCTTGCAACTCTGCCCAAATGGTTAATGTTGTCAGATCTATGATTTTATATTCGTCATTCATCAATAATTGAGAGACAGAGAAGCTCACTTAACACCTAATGTTCCTCAAATCATGCAGCCCTGCTCCTCATTAGGCTAGAACACGCCACCTTCTGCCCAGAATAGGTGTTGCCTCAAAGCAGTGTCCATGACCACCCATCTACCATTCAGCCACCTGGCTGCTCCCGTTTAGTTGAGTAAGCGCAGTTTTTTTTTGAGTAAACACAAAACATGGTTTGGTTTAATAGCCTAATTATGTTCATGAGATGTACAGTTGTGGCTAAAACTTTTGACAGTGGCACATATTTTGGGTCTCACAAACTTTGCTGCTTCAGTTTGTGTGGTGCCGATGTACATTGTTTCTAGATTATTGTGCAGAGTGATCCGATGCGTATTAGTAATTCATTGGAAATAGCTTCTTTAGCATTAAAAGTTAACTTTATCACAAAAACCTAATCGTATCATCAGCATAGGGTAAATGAATGAATACAGGTCAGTAAGAATAACTCTAGCTTTCTGACTCAATTATATGAGCAGACTGATGGCTATAAATGGAGGGAATAAGTGCTCAAAATCATGTGTTTTCTTGTGTTAGGAATGGTTACCCCTCAAATGCAGCTGAAATGCTTATACTTGTTCTTCAGTATACATGAAACAAGAAAAGAATAATCCAAAAATACTGAAGGAACAAAGTTTGTGAACCACAAAATGTATGTCATTGCTAAAACCTTTGGCCACAACTGTGCAGTATGTCAACACCTATTGTCTTTGATGAGGCTAATCATTTAAAACCGTCAGTCTACCTATAGCACCAATAGATGGGCGTCTGGTCTCTTTGGAAACTCCACATGGGTGGCCCTTGGCGAGTCCCCAACAACAGCTGCCACTCAGTCCAGTGACAACTCAACAACAGATGGCTTTATTATTGACAGAGGAAAAGGCACGCAGAATTCATTCATACAAAGTAGGTACGTTGCCTCCCTCAACAGATCTATACGTCAGTGTATTTTAATTACTCTGAATTGATTTTGAATATGGTCCTTTGATGTGATTTAGGCTGATACTTAAGGTGGCATAACCATCCAAACTGCTTTCACAAATAACAGGCAATAAAGAATCAGTATTTTTGCAATGGTTTTTTACTTTTTGAGATTGTTAATTGAATTATAAATACAATTCAATGTCTTACTTGTGCAAGATATCATTGTTTTGAGTGGGAATAAATCAAATGCACTTAGACTACATTGTGTTTTGATTATTTCAGCATTTGAAGAAATCACACAGATTTACTCTACAGCAATCAGCAATAGCCTACTGCCATTTAAGTGTCCCAATAGTCCAATGGTAGAAGATCATTCAGAGAACACTTAATATGGTTGTCTGGGATAGATGTGTTTATTTTTATTATCTTACAACACAAAACAATATACTACACGTACAGATGTTGTGTAAATAGCCATTAACATCTTATGTAACAATGTTACAGTAATCCTGTGTGAATATATTAGAAAGTGTCTTTTAGTCCAAAGATTTCTGCCCAATAACTATAAAGCTATTTTCATTTCACCTGCATTATAATCGTCATCTCTCCCACTGTCATGGGGATGGGTTAGTAATCAGTATACCTTAAACACAAACAATATATTAGACAAGCAACACATATACTTTCAGAGATACAGTTCCAGACTGTGTCCTATTCTTTTACATCATTTTACGCATGTAAAGTTTTCATCATGACAGCGACACACTTTCCAACTGACTTTGTACAGACTTTAAAAATAGCAATAACTTATGGTTTTGTAAAATGTGCCTTTCTCCGTGACACACTATGTTCATATTCTTTAGTCAATATATTCACATATACAAGTAGTTTAAATTAATGGCATGAAAGTTTAACTAAAATAAATCTATAAATACTAAAGCTTATTTTATATTAGGTGCAAAATATGGCTCCCTGAACCCATGCAGTGGATGTAAGAAGCAGCACAGGGGAAATATTCAGTTACTTACCTAATAATTTGAACAAAGCGCTACCAGCCCCCAGACACTGGGATGATAATATAATCTATGTTTGGCTTGTAATATACTCTTACCCTTTCTTTTCAGTAGGGAGTACTAGAAATGTGTTACGCCACAAATTACAAGAAAATGTAACCTACAAATTAATAATAGCAATTAACAGCAACAGCGATTAAATATACAATAGCACAGTGTTCCCTAATAAATTAGTCATTTTGAGAGAAAGAACTAATAAGTTATAGATTATTTTATAATAAGTTAAATGGGTTCTTTGGCTTTTATGTCCACCATGTCAACAGGTCCAAATGCCACCATCATACACTTTGCTCTAAAAGAAATGAGAGAGTGACATCTGTGAGAGACACTATCAGAAGCGTGAGCAGAGCACATGACAGGTGACTGCTTGTTGCCGCAGCCGTTAACAGATGCACTCTCCCTGTGTCCGCAATCATGCCACGTGCGTCCTGCAGCGCGGCGACAGCCGAGGAGCTGAAGTTGACATCCCCAGTGGTCAGCAGGTCGAACAGGCAAGCCTGGAAGTACATGTCCTTGGCGGGCAGCAATGATGCGCAGTGCGTGTAGGCATCCGTGCCGGGCTGTGGCGGCGGGTGCTCCAGCCGCTGGGAGGCCGGGCAGCCCCACTTGCACAGCTGCAGGTCCTGCTCGGGGCTGAAGGCGTCCACGATGGCGCGGGGTGCGCGCACCGAGAGGCTCAGCGAGCGCCCGCTCTGCCGCACCACCAGCGTCGTGCCGATGTGCGTGGCGTTGATCTGCGCGTGCCGCCCGGGGGCTTCGGTGCTCACCTGCAGGCTGTGGTGCCCACGCCGCTCGCCACTGGTGATGGAGCCGTCGAGAAAGGCTGGGGGCACGTTGTCCAGCTCAGCGCGATAGTTCTGCTGCTCGATGCACTCACGCCAATTCTTAAAGATGATAGTTATCTGAGCATTGGGATAAAGAGGGACAACAACGGAGGAAAAAAATTCAAATGTACTTCAGTCTCAGTTCATGTTTTTCTAGTGTCATTAAATACATATCAGTGAAGTTATATACCGGTACATAGTCATTTTCTTTTTACAAGTCATTTTCTTACAAAAAAGTGATTTTACAAGAATGCAAGGTCTGAATAAGGGCTCCCCCTACCGCTTTGGGTTGCATATTTTACCACCGTCTCTTTGGTATTTTAGCTGGCTCTGCCATAATGAACATCTAAATAATGAAGCCATCTTATAGCTAGCCGGAATGGTGGGCTTGAGTCTTGGTGTATGTCCAGAGAATTTTAGCATTTTAGCATTTTGTGTTTCTCGCTTCTCATGGGACTTCCGGATTCAGACACCGCTGGGACACTAGTGCAGATCTCGCAAGGCTGGTTTTTGCGCTAGGAGATGGTAGAGGGAGCAGGGAAAGCCGCCATTCTCGCCACAACATGTAACTTAACCATCACAATGGTTTTCTAAACTGTGTTATTAAGTTGAAAATCTTGCATAGTTCCCCTTTAACACAAAAGCTGGACCAATCAGTCAAACATATAAAAAAATACCCCACTTGTCCCCTACCTTAGTGAGAGCTGTGGCAGACACCTCTCCCGGCAGGACTTCACTGGTTGCCTGCACGTACAGGTAGTCATTATCAATGAGAGGCCAGGCTCCCTGCACCGCGCATGTTTGGAACTCATCATGGAAGGTGCGCACGTGTGGGTCCCCGAACACGCCACAGTGGAGGTACTCAGGGGCCTTCCCCTCGCGCTGCAGGTAGCTTTTCTCATAGAAACAGGCGTCCCTGGAGATGGGGACCTGAGTTGGGCGCCGCGGCCGAGCAGTTGGGCCCGTTTTGGGGCAGCTATGTTGCATGAGAAGGTCCTCGATGCCCTGGACGGCTGAGTGGAACGCCAGGTCCCCCCTGCAGGCGCGAGCCGTCCGGCGGGTGCAGTGAGAATAGGAGCGCAAGGCGCTGCAGTAACCAGCGTTCCCACCCTCCCTGCCAGCTCCACCACCAAGGTCCAAGGTGGCAGCCACAAACTCCGAGTTACACTTCAGTATTTTGCACTGTGCCCATACTGCAGTCAAGGAAGATAAGGAGAACAACAACACAGAGTGCATGTTGATTAATAAAACCACATACATTTCATATTTACAGATTAGGCTTCGGTTAACTGAAATGTAATAACAGATAACCTAAATTGGAGATTATATATGGAATAGCAGATAAGCAAACAATAATAACTGTGTTAACAGTTATGTACTACATACACAACTTACCTTGTACGCAACACAGATGAGACAGCAGCAAGACTACATAAATACTGTGCTTCCATGGGAGCCCAGTGTAGCTACTGCAGTCCTGTGTGCCCATTCCCGTCCATGCAGACACAGCCTCACTGGGCTGCCAGTGATAACCACACAGGATCCAAACACTTTAAATACAAGAAAAGACATCTTAGAAATTAGCTTTTTACAGAGACAAATGCATAGCTGTATAGCAGCCTTGATTGATCATAATAGTTTACCATAGTGACCAACATGATGTAGTCATG
Organism: Alosa sapidissima; assembly: GCF_018492685.1. Classification (NCBI taxonomy): domain Eukaryota; kingdom Metazoa; phylum Chordata; class Actinopteri; order Clupeiformes; family Clupeidae; genus Alosa; species Alosa sapidissima. Next base: position 21,258,514 of record NC_055966.1, on the reverse strand, counting down.
TAATGCACATTGTAGAAGTTTAAAAATAGGGCTTTGTGTGTAGAGTGGTGGTATCTATTGATGGATAAAAGGCAAATGCTACGAATACCAGGCACATATTATTTGAAAGATGCAGTTGGCCTGGTCCTTTCTATGCAAACAGTATGGCATAATGAACAACCACAACACAACAATCCATACTGTAAACCTCTAATCACCATCCAGAACTTTCACCTGTGGCTGCTTGTAGTATTTAATAATGTCAGATTATACCACTGGTATTGTTCTTAGGGTACATTTAAAGTTTAGGTATTTTTGGCGACTAATCGTCCCTCTAGAGTTGCAATATATTTATATTTTACTCTGCTGTTGTAAATAGTAAACCTCTCGTGACGTATCCCCCCTGTACACAATGAAAATGCTTTTGTTGTGGAGTTGAAGGATTAACAACAAGCAAAAACTATCTCCAAAGAACTATATCTGCTGACAAAGTAATGTTTCACAATTCTCGTGAGATTTGTCGTTGTTTTTTAGTAACTCGCTATGTATACTGTAGCTATGCTGAGCGATTCGCCTATTACAAGCTTGTTCACCATCAAATTGGCTTTGTAAAGGTGAAAATCTTGCAAAAGTGTAAAGTTGTACAATTTTGAAGGATGCCCTGCCTACCTTCAGCACCAGATACAGTGTTTCCACTGTCTTTGACATCTACAGCAATCTATATTATGTGGATTCTAACATAGTTCCAGCCCCCTTCTGTACTTCACAATCTTGTTAAACCTGGAGATCAAAAAGAATGACGCTGAAGTGTTTTTTTTATGATTATAGTCAAATAATACAATCAGCATTTGACATAATTATATAAATTTATATATAGTCTGATTTCACTTTTGCCATTGCCAGCAGTAATTATATTTTTGCAGCGGTAATTACATGAAAATAATTTACCGTAGAACGTTGGGAAATCCCATTCAAGTCAAGGGAGCTTTTGTGAAGAGCCGTATAATAAAAATAGTGACATTTGTGTGGCAAGGTGATTGGACATGCAGCATGACTCTTTATGTTTACTCCACACCTGAAGGCTAGTAGAATTCTCAAGGGATGCTGGATCTGCACCAACCATGTTTGTGTGTATGTGTGTGTGTGTGTGTGTGTGTGTGTGTGTGTGTGTGTGTGTGTGTGTGTGTTGCAATTTGGACTCTTCCTTTGTTGACAGAGCACAGAGCAAACAACGAAAAGTGAACCAGAAGTGACCAAACTAACATAGTAAAAATGAAAGTTCCCATGTTTTTTGGGGTCACTGAATGTCAATCCATTTCAATCACTCAATCATACATGTCATTTTGTATTTAGTGTGCATCGTCTTAGCAGAATGCTGGGTCTAAATCAGACTAAAGAAGCTGTATAGTGATGAGTGACTTTGTCAATAATGTGTACAAGCACCACAATGACAGTCATATAGTCTTGCGCCTAACTCCTAACTCGTGTTGTTTACAACAGATGGCAGTGCCATCACTTCTCTCATGTGGGGTTATTGAAAAAAAGAAACATATAAAGCTGAAGTGCAATTAAACAGTGTGGTCCATTCAGCCAAAGCACCAATGTCTGACCTTTCTTCCAGTTTATGGGACCTGTGAGCTCCACTAAACGGGGCAAGTTACTGGAGTTGCAGGGCAGAAATAGAGGAGTCTAAATATACCCTCCATGACCGTCTCCACCCAACCCCTTCCCCAACCATGTGTCCCCAGCTGAAATAGCCTCCACCAAAGGGCTGGGGCAGGAAGGCAGGTGTCGGAAATACAGTGGAAGTTGTAGCATTCACAGATATACACTATCGATGACTTGACACCTCAGGTTTCATTGCAGCATTTCCATCATGGTGTTGTAGAGGTTTGATGCTGTTGCTGGGAGTAGCCCCTGCTGAAAAAGTGTGTGTGTGTGTGTGTGTGTGTGTGTGTGTTTCTTCTACTCTCTGTATACCCAGGATTTGGCTCCTTTTGTGGTGCAACCACCATTGTGCTCACCAGTGTGTGTAGTGATTTGGAATGCGGTGCTGATTCTGATTCTGATGCAGCTGCACTTTTTGAGTGCATATAGGCAAAGCCTTCCCCTCACATCTCGCAACTCAGCAGGACTCATTGCTAAAATGCACAGGCAATATAACTCATGTAAAATATACACAATTGTGTCTAACTCACATACGCATATTTGGTGACACACCTTTACAGTTGTGAGGTCCACCACAATCGTACAACCCAAAATGTGATGGATACTTCCAAAGATAAGCATGATGACAAATACACATGAGTTTGGGGGGTTTGGGTGAGGAGAGTGCTTGTAAGTGACCACACCATACTTAAAGCCGTTATGTTGGATCACTGATGTACTCTGTGGACTGACACCACTTAGCAGTTCATTCCTCAAATTCGTACTAATTAAATGTATACATATGGTATAAGAACATAGAATGACTACATGTATTACATGACCAAGGAATTAAAGACTGCCAACTGAAAATGAAACAGTTTGTAACTTGGCTCTAGCCTATACCAGATCCAGTAAACTTTGTGCTATACTGTGACACCCTTGGCACTATCCACCTTATGACAGTGTTTTCAGATCTAACCACAACAGAGCTGATAAGGCAGTGAAACATACCAATGATTAACAAGCTCTATTATAACGACAGAATGAAATAGGTTTGGCACAAAATATTATTTTCATAAGAAAATGGACTATAGGCTACCATTGAATAGGCTACCATAGGCTATATTAAACAATGATCACTGTATTTTAACCACGTAGTCGTGAAATTATCAAGTCATGACAGCACATATGAAAACAGAATACTACCATTAAATCACATAGTCAAATGCTTACCTCTTTTAACGTCGGCTTCCAAAAAGTCCTGGCTGCTCTCAACCGGCATGCTCATACACTCACACTGGATGAGTCAATCCGGCACTGGTGACTGAGTCAACTGCTCGTTGCCACCCGCTTTTCCTCCCCCCATACCAACTTTAGGATGAGTGAGATTTCTGACAGAGTTCCTCTACGAGAAGCATAAATTACCCGCTGCGAGCACCTGCTGTCTGTGCAACAACTGTCCTCAGAGGTGGAAATACTCTAAAGAGCTGGGGAGCTATTTTAGAACGTCACACGTCTTTCAGTGTGAAATCTGTTGTTGTTTTTCCTAATAGCATGTGTGAATGCATTGATGATACGATAACTCAAATAAATCAATTATGCGCCCACGAATTCTTAAAAGATTTAAACAAATGTATATTTAAGTCAAAGTAGCCTATAAATGTCATTGGAAGCATTGGAAGCAAAAAATGTCATTTTGCTGTTTTGGTGTGTTTAATAAGATAGCCTAATCGACTGCGCAAACGAGACATTTCACATCGGCATAGGCCTACACTTATCCATCTGTGGACAGGTCATCAGTTTGGTGTTACTTTTGGTTGTTTACCGATTAAACGCCTTATCTTTACATCTTTTTGACCACTTCCAGCCTCCGGTTTTCTAACTCTTCATTGGTATGCAGGTTTGGGCTATAGTCTACATTGCTGGGTAGGCCTGCCAACGGATATTCGTCCACCTGCATTCATTCTTTGATCTTTTAAGTTACATTTAGCCTAAGATCAAAGTAGGCTAAGGTTATATTCAAATAGACAAAATGTCAAAAGAACCTATCAATGTCTGTTTTTTTTTCTTTCTTTCTTTTTGTCGTATATGGACACTTTTGTACCCCAACAGCTGTACAAAGTATAGGGGTAGGTAACCATCTGATTGTCCTTTAAGCGGGCACATGCTTCAGTGAGCTTTGCACAGTGGCTTTTGTTGACTCTGGCAGTGGGGGCGGGGCACGCAACGAAGCACAAACCTCAACAGAGTTGTGAGAGAAAAAATTTAGGAAAGGCGACTGTGCACGTTATGGTAGCATACTTCGTGATACAGATCACACCTGGCACTGTATGGACTCATTTTGAGTTGTTTTTTTTTAATCTCCGAATTTAATCTTTGTAATTCTATAGTCAGCCGTTTTGACCTATTTTAATTTCGATGGATGGTTGCTATCCTGTGAGTCGGGTTTAGAACATAAAGGGAACATAGTAACAGATGTGACTTCAGATTGTAAACTGAAACATGTTGGGTAAGTGATACATTTAAAAATTCTCGGTCCTGTTATCTTTGTCAGGGAACCTGTAGCACTCTTGCAGTAACTTTGTTCGTCCCATTCATTGACCATGCGCGCGCCAAAGTTAATGAATTTAAGTGAATTATGCATTTCGTAGATTAGCGTAGCCTAAATCGCGGACTACTTTTACGTGTTTTATCTCAATTATTTTAAAGCCACACACTTAATAAGTATTCAGACCTGAAAGCATATGCTGCGTTATTTAGCCTAAGTATTTTCACCTGTTAAACGTAGGTTAAGTGTGTAACTTCGCGACTTAGCCTAGTCAAGGAAACAATGTTAGTAGCTATACTTAGTGTGTATGGCTTGCAAACTCGTAAAACAACGGGGACTAACTTATCTATTAGGGCTAGAAACCAATACATTTTTCCTTATGGGATACCCCAAGAAACGTGACATGTGCACGTTTTCTTAGGCAAGTTAATCGGAGTGTGTGCGAGGTCCAGTTCTTAAAAAGAATGACCTAGTCCTAATAGCCTAGGCTTCTAACAATATTTTGTTTTAAATAAAGACAGGACATTTTTTTTTATTGTAGTAGTAAGTAATGTGGACCGTAATGTGGGAGGGTGATTAATTATTTTCATGATCTTATCCAGTCTCCCAGGGTCTGGCAGGTGTGGGATGCGGTGCACTGTTGTACAATCTCCTCCCAATATTGCACTCGTCCCGGCCTCCCAGACTTTGTGGAAATAGCGTCACCTTTGTTAAGGAAATTGCCTCTAGATGATACTGGTCATTGGGGCTAGATGATGCTGATCACTGAAGCAGGTGTAAAAAAAAAAAAAACTTACTGCAATGCTAGGGAGACTGAGATGTGTAAGGCACACTGTGTCGTAGTGTGTCAACTTTTACATGAGTTCGCTTCTTTGAAAACACTTTTTAAAGCATGTTGACTTTGCAAGACAGCACTGAATTCCTATTTAATATGAATAGGTAATGTAATGTAGGCCATCATGTTTAATGGCAATTTGTCTTTTCTGTTGTTCTCTCTTCCGATGAAAGGTTTAAAAACATTTCCAAAACAGCACATTCCCATCTGTAATCCCTTTATTCCTGTAATGACTGTACACAGAACTCTCAAAAATGTGACTGGTATTCATCATCATCATCACCCAATGAGCAAGGACAGTGACTTTTTCACCTCAGCACAATAGCCTCATCCTCATCTTAATGTCAATTCATCACCGCTCAAGATTGTCTTTATTTATCCTCACCACTGCCCTATGATGATGCCATTTTGTTTTTCAGTCCAGTGTGATGGGGAGTATGTTGGTAGTGGCTAATCTCTGAAAGTCCACCCCCTCTTAAAGAAAGCAGGCCCTCACACTCGCAGTAGTTGGTATACAGGCCCTGTTGATGCTGTGCAGACCATGTGTGCTGGTGTCGGTGCTGGACCTGGGGGCCATCTTACTGCCTCACACACTGGCAGACCATCACTAGCCCTATCCTCACACATGAATGTGCGTCATGGAGCTTTCGCGGTGACGGTTGAAGTCTTCTGGAATAGTGTCTAGTGAAACACATAGAAAGAGATTAGAGAGAGTATTATTTATTTCTGAATATTTAAACCTTTAAAACATTATATTAGAGGAGCATATTTTTTGGCATGTACAGAATTAGGTTTGTGAATGTGTTATTTTGAGTTATCCATACCATTACAGCGATAACGCAGGTTCGACCAAATGATGTTCTCTTGGGAGAAGCAGAAGACTCCCAGTCTACCACCTCGCATAGTGGTGTCAACGACCACATTTGAATCGGCCACCATCTCCGTCCCCTCAAAGAGTCTCACTCTAGAACACAACAATAAATAGAGTCTCAATCTAGAATGCAGCAATAATGAAACCAGTCAAAAAGTCACCTCCACCTACAGTGCCATTAAGAGGAATGCATGCAATGTGTCACATTCTAGATCCTTTTACACTTGACTGTTGCTCAGTCATTTTACATCCTTCAGTAAATGTGTGTTTTTTTTACTTTGATTTTCATCTTAAAACAATTATATGCTACTTATTTTAATGTGGCAAATCAAGTAAATAACATTTTTAACTCAGGTTCATGTTTATTTTTTCTATTTTATCTCATCTTTAGAATTATTATTATTATTATTATTATTATTATTATTATTATTTCTGGGGACTAAAAGGGGAAAGCTGGGGACTACAGAAGTAAATGGGCATGCCTACTGTATTCACTGGGCGATGACGCAATGGGAGAAAGTAGCCCGAGCTCAAGTGCAGTGAGTCGTCTATTCACCAGTCTGCCCAGAATACAAAGCAGGTGTCTCTCTGTTGGTGTTTGAATGGGCCTCCAAGACAAACAAAGACCTGGCTCTCCCCATGGGGAGAGGCTCCCTTACCCTATTCCAACACAGAAACTGTAATTTGTGTCAAAGCTAATAAAGTGTTTTATGAAGTATTCAGTTGTAATGGTTTAATTCCTCTTACTGTAAGTCTGATATGTGGTCAAATGTCTGAATAGAAGACAGACAGACACATTATTAATGCTGTGTGCAGACATAAGGTATCCCATTCATTTTGAAAGTTTTACGATATTATATAAATATATTTTTAATAATTCTCTTGTGTTTCTTCATCAGTTTCACTGTGTTCCTTTCAATCACACTCGATCCCGCCCTTCCTGCCAGACCTCTATACTTTCTTCTGGATCTGCATATCAACAGGCATCCAGCAAATTCTTGCCAAGGATTTCATTGGCATGGCAACCAGAACAATGAAAGGCTAGGGGGGCCCACTCTCTGTAAAGTCACAGAGATTCAGAGATGTTTTTTTTTTTTACAGAAACGATAATGATAACGAACCTTGCCCCCCCCCCCCAACCAACCAACCAACCAAACACACACACACACACACACACACACACACACAATGTCCTTTCCTTTCCCCTTTCCCATCACAAAACCTTGAATGTAGAGGTGCTCTTGTAGCATTCCAAGCTCAAACCCCAGGAACACTCAGCAGACATTCTTTTGGAGGCTTTTTGTCCTCTGTGCATGCACATACTCTCTGCTAGACCATACAAGCCCAGCTGAATTCAAAGTGGTACTAGTCTCCAAAGTAGTACTATTGGGGATACACAGTGAGGTCTAATAAAGGCATAAGCAAACTGGAAATCTATCGGCCGGGCACCACTGAGAACACAACCAAAGCAGAGTGTATGCAGGGCGCAAAATAGAATGGAAGACTGATCGCACGTCTGCTGTTACCAATTGCATTGATTATAGTGGAAGCCAGGGTTGTGCAAAATTCCAGAATTTAATTGAAACTGGCTCTTAAATTCCAATTCAATTCTTGAATTTCACTTGCATTTCAATTAAGGTAGCAAACAGGAAGCAGAATTGCAATTTGAATTGTGCACAACCCTGGTGTGGCGTATTGTTGCAGCATAATGCCCCCCCCCCCCTCATTAATGCAAATTTTCCGCTTCAGTTTGGCTTTCAGTGTCACATGGTTACAGGCCGTAAGCTCCAAGAACCTCCAGTAGAGCTGTCTGGCCGCAGTGCATGATGGGAGTGCCCCGGGCTCACCTGATGTAGCCCACCTGGGGCCTGTGGCTGAGGTGCCAGCGGTAGGAGGTCTTGTCGCTCCAGCCCACGTTCCGTGGGTCCTGCCACAACAACTTCACTTCCCCTTCAGTGTCACCTGCGTGCCACAGAGCATTTCTCAGGTATTCGCCAGGACCGGTGCGAGATTTCACTGCCTGCCAAAAACAAAGCAAGTCCAAACAACTTAAATTGCTAATGATATAGTAGATAGCCCGTCCAGTAGGTTTGAATTGTAGTAGAATTACTTTAGGAAGGAAAGAATGACTTGACTCCCATTTCATCCCATACTGTTAGGCTACTTATTATACTCCAATGCTACTTTGTGTGTAAAATAATATAACATAAAATGTACCTCTTGATTATTGACCACTATACCTTTTGGTGTATATTAGGTAACACTTTACTTGACAGTATCAACATAAGAGTGACATGACATTGTCATGAACACATGACACTGTAATGACACATGAACCCTAACTCTAACCCTAATCCTAACCCTAATTTGTTATGACAAAACCGAATGTCACTTAATAACAGAAGCGTTATGTCAAACGTTTATGACTTGTTTAAGACACGTTCATGACAGTGTCATGTCACTCTTATGTCGATACTGTCAAGTAAAGTGTAACCATATATTAATATGAGTATTTTTATTTTATTATGTATGCTTATTTTCTACATAGCATCATACATACATTTTGTCGCTTTGAACAAAAGCGTCTGCCAAATCCCATAACCATGACACACATACATAAGGGATGGTACTATCATGACATCCTAATGAGGCATACTTCACTGTATCTGGCAGTCCACCTACTTTGAGCTGCAGTCCAGGCTCTGCCATGGCCCTGAATGGAACAGACTGCCAATACGTCTGCTCAGTCTGTTTCCACATCACCACATAGAAGCTAGATGAGTCCTGGTATCCAAAGATGAAGCCTGCATAGTCGTCATCAGTCACTGTGTTGACGTGGAATGTGCCTTCAAAATCCACCCCATTGAAAGCAGTGTATCCTGTGAGTGGAAAAAGATGAGGAGATATGTTTTTGTAAGACAAAAAGCTTTTCAGCATTTTTTTCTCAAACTGTAAATGTCAACTTACCCACTGCCAATCCGGGGTCACTATTCATAGTCTGGACAATCTCCATACCCTAGTTAAATTGTGATAAAAGCACACATCACTGGGTGCAATACCTACATTTACATTTATTCATTTAGCAGACGCTTTTTATCCAAAGCGACTTAAATGTCAATTATATCACAAGGGCCACTGTCCCCGGAGCAACTTGGGGTTAAGTGCCTTGTTATTATATAATACACTGGACCCTAATTATTATATAATACACTGGACCCTAATCTGAATGATAGACAATTCTTAAGTTTAACTCATGCATGGACCAAACACAATTCTCATTGCTGGGCGAATATGTATGATTATACAGTATAAATACAGAAGTGACTTTAGACTTTGCCCATTTATGTCAATCAAATTTTAGCCAAATTTGAAAGCATAGACATCCGTCATTCCCTTTAACACCAAGCAGCACAACTTCAAACAGTGCATCATTATTTTGATAGTCAGCGGGCAGCTGCGCATTTGAAGGAATCTGCTTGCAGGCGAGACCGTATGGAACAGGTATTCCACTAAACCATGCTTTACTAAAACCTGTTTGTGACTAGCAGAGAATAGCCTAAACGCCTCTGCACTCTATTATTTGAACGCATAAGCAAAGTGAAACCACCTTCACCGTGGTCTCATAGTCAACGACAAAACAGTTAATTACTTTCACTATTGACGGTTTCCATCGAAAACATAGCCTGAAAAAAGCAACACTTATACCAATAATGTTCGAATGACTGAATAAAAATCTCAAGGACATTTACTCTGCAGAGGAATTGCTGCTTACATCTTGTGACAGTGCATCTTCAGCTGTGCTTTACATGCGCCTTTCGGTATAGACCAGGTTTTTTTTGGTCAGTGGCATAGTGATTTTTAGAGGGTGTAAGATATTTTTGATCATGCGCCAGACCACATCTTCTGCACAAGGCTTAATAAAAGTGAAGCGCATGGCGCAAAATTCTCCACTGACTAACTGTAAGATAGGAATAAACTTTGCTTCGCGATAAAAATAATCTTTGCGCCGTGTTTTTGATTGTCAAAATAGAGACCTTGAACATAAAGCAAACCATTATCATCAGCTCCAAGTTTCAGTGTCAGAAGAAAACATACCTGGTTAAGCACAACCCAGTTGGGGTCAATTTGAGCGTCACCTTCTGGGTCAAGAATGACTGTCTGATAAGCTCTGAAGTCTGTCAGTGTGACCTCAGCACTTTCTGGGCACACGTCCACCAGATCCAACACAGAGTCGTTGTCAAAGTCATTTTCACACACGTCACCAATACCATTACCTGTGAAGACACAACAGAGAAATTAACCCCCGTGTTCAAGAGTAATGTAGAACAATTTGTATAATTTACACAATTTGTTAGTCAGAAAGAATTTATAAAAGACAGATCAAAGATGTTTAACCCTATGACACCACCCAGAACTACAGTGGATAATACAGTTTACATGTATCGCTATATGCACTCTTTTATCTTAAAATAAAATACCAGTCACCATCAGAGTCTTTCTGGTTGGGGTTAGGTATTAGACGACAGTTATCTGGACCGCGACCACCCACATCAGGAATGCCATCGTTATCATCATCGTCATCACAGTCATCTCCGAGGCCGTCGTTGTCCGAGTCTAACTGAGAGCTGTTTGGGATGTCTGGACAGTTGTCACGTGAGTCCTGATGGCCATCTCCATCACTGTAATTGAAAACAGGATGGTTGAAACAGGATTAGAGCTTCTCCATTGATTAGGGCTGTTCTGTATCGTTATAATTGTATTTGTTAATTTCCTGCATTTTGAATTTGGCAATGGCATTTTAGCGTTTTGTATTTTATATTTGGTATCGTAATTCTAGTCTTCCACTGCTAACTATTTTGTACTGTTCACTGTTCCTACTAGAACATCTGATCACTCATCATTTCCAATTGTATACTGCACCACAGTGAATTTGAAATTTGTTGGATAGTATCATCTCACCAGTGTATTTGTCATCTTTAGTGTTGTGAGTGTTTTTCTTGTATGTGTGTTATGTTGTATGTGTGTTATGTTGTATGTGCTTGGTATGTTGTGCGTGGTATGTTGCAGGTGCATGCTGGGAGTTGTATGAAGTGTGTGTGTGTGTGTGTGTGTGTGTGTGTGTGTTTGGTTGGCGGCCAAGGTTTGTTATCATTATCAAATTACATTACATTAAAACAATTTTGTATGTGTCATATAAGCTACTGGATGCCTACATTTCCCTTGAGATAAATTAAGTATCTATCTCTATGTCTATGCAGTGTTATATAACAATATGTAGTTCTCGGTTTTGAAAGCCTCTCACTGATGTATATTTTGAGAAATTAAATAACTGAGTGAAAAAATGAAACATCAGGCTTAACTTTTCTGTTCATTATATAGGCCATTACCAACTTCATTTGGTGATTATGCATTTCAAACACTACAATCACATCCCTATCTGCCAATAGGGGGCGCCAGATTATTCTAAATGGAAGCACCTTAAGTACATTGCAGTATTTCCACACTGTAACTTACTAGAATTACAGTCAAGGCTGAAATTGTTGGTACCCATCTTCAATATATCTCTGAAGTAAGTCATCAACATTCATCCTTGTTTATACCATGTTTGATGCTAATTACACTTCCATTCAGCAGAATATTTGAAATATTATATTATATATATTATTATTATATAATACAACATTAAAATGGAATTGACAAAAATGATGGTACCCTTCACCTGAGGCAATCACTTCCAACAAACACTTTCTGTGGCTCTGAATGAGACTTCTGCCATCTGTCAACAGGTAGTTTCGGCTACTCTTTCTGAACAAACTGCTCCAGCCATCTCAAGGTTGAAGGGTGCCTTCTACAGACTGCATGTTTTAACTCTTTCCAAAGCAACCAATATCATATCCTCCTCCATTTTTTCAAAATAGGAATGGTGTTCTTTTCTTTCAGTTTTTTATTTTTTATTTTTTTACAGAGCTGCTGAGGTCACTTTTCTAAAAAGCTCCAAGTTTCATCTCATCAGTCCAAAGGACATCTCAGAAGGGTTGGAACTTGACAATACTCATTTTAGCCAATTCCAGTCTGGCTTTTTAAGCTTTTCTTTCATTGGAGTACTCCAAGGAGCCCACTGCTGTCTAAAAAGTGACAGATGGTGTGATCAGACACTGATGTACATCCACCTTGGTGTTGTTCACCTTGGAAGTTTACTTTGGCACTTTGTCTTCCAATTTGCACTATCCTTCCATTCAGTCCAAGGTCAACTATCCTCTTGCAGACACATCCAGTGAGGTTGGTTACAGTCCCATGCACCTTACATGTAAACTTGTTAAAAACATGTGCAACTATAGTGACCAGAACACCATGCTGCTTGGAGATGTTCCGATAGCCTTTACCTTTAAGATGCTTGTCTATAATTTTCTTTCTGATCCCCTCAAGCAACTTTTTCCTTTGACTCCTCTGGTCCATGTTGATTTAGGTGCACATAGTGATACCAAACTGCAGAGTGACTACTTTTCTCCATCTAATTAAGCTGAATGACTGAATACAAGATCAAATACATCTGTTTATATATCACTATAATCCAATAATTTATCACCTTTAACAAATCAGTCTGGGTACTTTAAAAATATCCATGTAAAATGTATGCCAAACTGCTTTTGCTGTACTATTACATACCGAAGGCATGCAGGTATACATGAGAAAAAATAGAAATAGAAAAGTATTCTGTCAATAATCTGTAAGTGTACCAACACATTTAGCCACGACATTAATAGACATGCAATAGTCTAGAGGGGACACTACATATATTCAAGGAGGCCGAAAGGTGTGTGTGTGTGTGTGAGAGAGAGAGAGAGAGAGTGTGTGTTTGCGGGTGTGTGTGTGTGTGTGTGAGAGAGCATGTGTGTTTGCGGGTGTGTGTGTGTGTGTGTGTGTGCATGTGTGGCACTAGACAGCTGCATGAGTGTGGGCTCTGGAGTGTGTGAGGTCCTGTAAACACTGACCTGTCCTGATTGGTGTCACACACATCGCCCACCAGGTCATTGTCAATGTCAGTCTGCAAGAAGAGAGAATCGAGATATCAGTCACAGGGGGAACATCCTTTAATATTATATACAACTAAAAATACATAAACAAATATCTGTTAATTCACTAGATTTTTGTCATTTGAATATAAAAGGAAAGCAGAGCTGACAAACAGAATTACACAGTGCCATAGGTAATTTATATTTAGACATTCGAAGGATCGTCCATGATTCCATCAATAATTATCCAATTTCCCAACACCACCCCCATCTCTGTCTCCCACTCATACCCTGTCACCCTTAACTGTCCTATCTATGAGTGTTTTAAGTTGCACTCTGTGCATACAAAAAAGCACTATATAAATAAAACTGACTTGACTTGACTTGATTTGACTATCTGCAAAAATAAAGCCGGTCTCCACAACTTATACCACTACCACTGATGTCAGAAAATACTGATCCATTGTAGGTATCTTGCCCAAAGGTCTGTGATTCTTCATCTGCCTCACATTGCAAAGTTTGCTAACTGGTGTCATGGAAAATCCACTGGCCTGCGGTAGAGAGATAAAATGACTTTATAAATGCATTGTTTTTATCATCTTCAGCATTGCTCTTACCTGCATGGGGTTACTGACTTCGGGACAGCTGTCACAAGCATCACCCACCCCATCCCGATCTCGATCCGTTTGCATGGGATTGGGCACTTTTGGACAGTTGTCTAGTACATTAGGGATGCCTGTAACAAGAAAGGGATATCATGATTTGGACTTATACAGACATAAAGGCCAGGAAACTAATACAAAGTATTGGTTTGTTCAGAAGTGATCGTACCATCGCCATCAATGTCATTGTCACATGCATCCCCTTCTCCGTTGCCATCTGTGTCCTTCTGTTCGATGTTGGGGACGTTGGGGCAGTTGTCACAAGCATCACCGAAGGAATCTGTGTCTGAGTTTTGTTGGTCTTTGTTGGCTACCAGCCGACAGTTGTCCTACACAAATGAGGATGTAAATAATAATATTTACAGAAAAAGAAATGTTGAGAAAATTGTTAATACATGACAACCAGCTGGCTGTGTGTGATTTCTATAGGCCTACTTAGATATGCTAGAAAATAGAATGATTTAGCTTTAACTTGACATACCACATAGCGGTGGATCATATGACCGCTGCATAATGTTGTCAACTACTATGTGAAAAAAAGACGCCTAATAAGTTCCCTCAACCCCTTATTTCTGCAACTAACTCCTCGCAAACTTTTATGATTATGATTATGAAATGATCATTTATCATGAAATTACTTAGGTTTTAACCAAAGATTCTAGAACAGAGCCTCGGTTACTAGGTAACGATAAACAAACTCAAAGATCGTAATTCTTGATTTCGCTTACAAACTGACGGTTTTATGCGTTCACTAAACAAAGACTATGAAAATTAAACACCACTTTTCCATCAAAAAGCTTGTTGTAAAAGGCATAACTTGTTACATTTAAGAACTAGGTTCGCTAGCTCTGTGTGTTACGAGTCCCATAGAACAACACTGCCATCTACTGGATTAGAAAGTCTTACAGCAGGCGAATTAGAGGTAGGCTTTGTGGATCTGGGTGGCTCCTCTGTGCAAAGATTGTCTCAAAAACGTGTGCTGATCCACAAATGCGAAAACGAAAACTGCGTGTGCTGGTGATCCACAAATGCAAAATTAGATTTCACAAAGGCAATTTTCAGTTTTACAAATGACATTTCATTTACAAATACACATCTACACTTGTGAAAACGAATTTACAAGTTACAAATATGATTTTTTCACATGTGGATTTGTGCGACTTTCATGCAAAGAACGTCTCTGTAGCTTTGGAAAGTGAAGAATGCGTGTGCTGGTGATCCACAAATGCAGAATCATATTTCACAAATGAAATTTTCGGTTTTACAAATGCACATCTATATTTGTAAAAATCAATATACGAGTTACAAATATGATTTTTTAATTTAAGGTATCAAAACACGCTAGCCTGGCGAGCCAGACCCACATTAAAATGTAGGGTCTGGACACTCACCGTTCGCAGTGCTCAGTCCGAGGGGCGGGATAATCAGTTGTCTTTCAAATTCCCTCTGCACGCAATAGGACAGCGGCAGCGCTATGTGTCCCATGCGTTTCCCACCAGCGGAGCTAGTTGGCTAGTTCAAACGTTTGCCAACTTAATAAAAGCTTAACTCGTGTCACACTGTTCGCCAGAAGCAACATCCATCTTATTTGTTTTCAAGTAGCAGGGAATTCAAGCCAAACCGTTGCAACTCTGCCATCAATCATTATGTTAAGCCCACCTAACGACTCTATACACAATTTCATTGGCCTGATTAAGTTTCGATTTCTGGAGCTCACAAGCCAACGGAGAGTTGCTAGACTAGCCCTGGCAGCAAATGTAATTCGCTGCCGCTAGGGGCGCGTCTAGATTTCTAGGCTAAAAACACGCATGAAAATCAAGAAATATTTAATAGAGGCAGAGGTTGAAGATCTACTACAGAATGCAGCACAAGAGGCAGAGCTGACACCCATGAATACTGAGGTGGAGGATCTGAAGAGAGAGAACGAAGTAACTGTATATACTTGCCTTGATCAAACCTGATCAAGGCAAGTTCAGCACAACAGGCTGAGCTCTCAGTACTGAGGACCAGACTGGAGACAAGTGAGCCTGAGGTGGAGAGTCTAAAACAAGGAAATGCAGCCCAACAGACTGAGCTGTTAGTGCTGACGACCAGACTCGACACTAGTGAGGCAGAGATGGAGGATCTGAAAGAAGAGAACGGTGTTCAAGGGGCTGATCTGACAGCAGTGAAAGACAGCCTGGTGGCCACTGAGACAGGGATAAAGAGTGTAAAGAAAGAGATTGCAGAACAACCGAAGGTGGCCTTTTCAGATGGTCTCTTGATACACAGACTCTGGGAACACTGATCTGAATTTGGTCTTCAGTGAAATCATTACTAATGTTGGACAGGCCTACAGCAGCATTTCAGGGTTTTTTACAGCTCCAGTTAAGGAAATCTACTACCCTTAGATTCACAGTCCTCGATAACTTAGTAAAACGCAAGATGAGCAAGTTTAAGATGAGAACCAAGTCATGTGGATGGAACATGTGCCACAGATGCCACAGACTTGTACTATCTCTCTGGTGGTGCGACTGTGCAGCTGGGCATGGGAGATGACCTTAACTTGCGGCTCCCTCCTCACAGCTCTTACTGTAGAAAACGGTAATCATCACAGACAGGCCCTCATGAGGAGGTAGAAGTGCATATTTAAATGCAATGCTATCAATTGGTTATTGCGATAGACATGTTGTAGTATTGCTAAATCAACTAGACCCAAGGCCAACATTACCACTGCATAGTGTTGCAGCCTACTAAATGAAGAAAACAAATGGTGCTTCTCCTTTACTCCTGCAACCCCTTGAAAACTAAGTCCTCTCATCTCAGAAATACAATGATACAATGTTTAACTATGTGAATCAATGAAATAAATGAAGTACCGGTACTTCAATTGAAAAGTGTACCAAAAATATAATATATTTTGGATTTGTAAAACTGATTAATTTGACATAAACAAGTTAACACAATAAAATGTGTTCATATGGTAATGGTGTATATTGTACTAACAATAGTGTCAAAGTGTGATGCAATATAGTTATAAAATGAAATGATAAAGTAAGTATAACATCTTTGTAACTAAATCATTAATTATTAATTATGGCGGTTAGTACTGTACAGTAAAACCATTTCGTTACAGTGGATGGAATCCACTATCTTGAAATCTCCTGGCTTCTTATAACGTTTTCTTTTTACCTTTTTAAGAATGAATGCAACTTTAACTGCTTGACGTACAGACATGTTGAAATAACTGTTGTGTATGTCTGGAGTTGGACAAGAGAGTTATTATTTCATATTTTTTTTAAAGTTTATACTTTTTGAGAAATAGGGGATTAAAAATGTTAAAAAGCTTTTCCCCCTATTGACTTGAATGGAGGCTGTGATGTCATAATGGCCTAAAGCCAGCTGCGCTCGTTAAAGCTCCCAGAGTAGTTCCCGGTTAATCAGAACACTGGCACAGATGTCACCTGTGAATCCAACTGTCTCAGCTTCTTAGCATACAATCTGGCTCTCCCTGAACTACATATCCTGTTTAAGTATTTCCCGTTTGTCAAAATAAAAGTCAGCCATATCTCATGCTTTGTGCATTATATTTCCTTGATTTGGCTTGATACAGTATGCTTCAAATTTGGTACAAGTGTTTGTATGGACTCAAAGATGAAGTGAATTGATGTTGGAGGTCAAAGGTCAAAGGTCAAGTCCATGAATACTCTGAGCGCGATATCTCAAGAATGCCTTGACATACATGCCTGACATTTGGTATGAGTGTTTGTATGGACTCAAAAATGAAGTGAATTGATGTTGGAGGTCAAAGGTCAAATGTCAAGGTCAAAAACACCTTGAGTGTTATATCTCAAGAACAAGGGTACAAGGGTTTGTATGAACCCAAAAATTAAGTGATTCAATGTTTTTTTTTTTTTCAGGAATCTCCCACCAACATTAAGCCAGCAGCTTTCCATCCACTACTGTAATTCCTCTGGCATTACATTTTTAGTTATACATAACTTTCCTATGGATTGTAACATTGTGATTCCTTTGTCTGTGTGAAGTTTTTTCAGTAACACCAATGTCTGGTCAAAATGTCCTGTCCAGAAGCATTAGACATAACAGTATATTGTCTAAAAGAATGTTGACATATTGAATAGTTATTTCTTGTTTCTATACAATGCAGGCCACATACATACACATATGCACTGTGCTTTGCACTACTAAGTACTAAGTAGTACAACAACATATTGTACTTTTAACTCAACAATATTAAGTACATCAAACAAACATATTCATCAGTAATGGTCACAAGCTTACCTCCACATTCTTGATTCCATCTCCATCTGCATCCTCATCACACTGGTCCCCGATCCCGTCATTGTCTGCATCCTCTTGGCCTGAGTTTGGTGTGTATATACAGTTGTCCTGCACCAGAAACAAACAGTATATGTCCAATTCATTTCAATATTTCCTGTTATCAAAGTCATCCATCTGAATGCATTTAAAACTGGGTAAATCGTATATATACTGTAAGTGATTCAATATGGATAGTATATATACATATCGATCTATATAGTATATATTGATATGTATATATCGATATGTAGTATATCGAATCACTCAAGCATTTGCCTAAAGTTGTATTTTTGTGGTGCATAACACTGTGACTGTTGTCAAAAGTGCACTTTCCTGATGAGTGCTGATTGCCTTCCTATTCCCCAATACATTTACATCTATTTATCACCCGGAGAGAAGAAATACTCTTTTCTGATTGGCTGGTGGGGTGGCTATTAATTCTGAATAACAGGACACCGTTCCATATCAATGCTTATGAATGGTAACTATAACAACCATAGTAGGACGACGGTTGCAGCGCTCTAGAATCTTTGGTTGCAGGCTTCGGAATCAACTGTAAACAAGCTAACTGGGCCAACGAAAGTTGTACAACAAGCTGAACTAGTGAGCTTCTTTTTAAATGGAACCACGTGTTTCCTTGCTTTACAGTGGGAACCGGGTGATAAGCGGGATAACAGCCTTCGAGGTGTATCCAGTTATACGGAATTAATGGACTCGGGCGGAGGCAACTCCCCTCCGCTGGGCGTCGGGGAGTTTTTTGCCCCTCGCCCTCGTCCATTAATTCCGTAAAACAGGACACCTCGGCGGCCGTTATCCCTTACATAATTAACTGTGTCTGAGTTTGACATCAGCTTCTTAATAGGCATTGGTGAAGGTAAATCTCAGCTGACCTGTTTACAGTGCTTGTCATTGTCCATGCAGGGCAGAGAGCGGTCAGGGTACCCATCAATGTCAGTGTCTTTTCCACAAGTATTTCCATTGCCAGCCCAGCCAACATTACACTATAACCAAAGAGAGAAAAAACATATTACACAATATCATATTTCATCACAAACAACAGTGACCAGATGTGATAAATGTTGCAACAATTAAAGGTCCACAATACTGGGCCCAAAATACTTTCATACAAATTCATACAACTGTTCATCGTGTATGAGTGGTAAGGGGGGGGGAAATGGACTTGAAGGTTTGGAGTGAACCATACACTAATGCCAACCAATCAACACGTTAAAAAAAGAGGGTCCTGCTGCACACTCTCTGGCAAATTCAGACAGAGATGTGGAATTCCAGTGAGGAACTTGACTCTCTCAGAGTAAAATATCCATATACCCATATAAATCTGTTTTTGTGTCATTTTATACAGCTGTACTGCAGGGCTGAGAACTCGATCTCACCGCGCAGGACACCTCTCCATTCCTCTCGATGACACAGTGGGCGTTGACGTCGCAGGGGTTGAAGTTGAGGGCAGCACATGACCTCCGTGGGTGGCAGCCTGCGGTCTGGTTACCCATATAGCCAACTTTACAGCCTCCACACATGTAGGAGCCCTGGCACACCACAACAGAGGGGGGGGGGGGGGGGGGGGGCAGGAAGATAGATAGAAAGAGGGGTATGGGGATAGAGAGAGAAAGAGTGCAAAGATCCATTTATCCAACCATCCAATCAAATGTTGTAACTTGCATCATCTAAACTAATGTTGTGACCGCAGTATGCATAGGGTATGTATGTGTATTAGGAACACCAGACTTATTTGATGAAATACTTACAATAGTATTTGTGCAAACAGAGTTGGGTGTACAGGCGTTGCTGATCTCAAAACACTCATCAATATCCACACATTCCTGGTGATGAAGAATGATATTAATATTAGTGAAAAAATGATTTAATAAATATTTACTTTTTTGTCACAACTTTGAAAATAATTGTACCTGTAGTTCTAAACAGCAACAATAAGCACTGCTACACAAGTATACAAAAAATTCTTTGGTATACCTTGGTATAAAGATTTGAATCTTTTTTTTTTTGGACATTTGAACATTCTAACAAAAGATTATGTTCCGCAACAATGTAAGGATCTAAAATTCCATGTTGTAACACAGAACTACACGCTTACACCCATACATACACACACACTCACACAGTACGTACATACATACACACACACACACACACACACACACCTACATGTACATGCACGCACACACACATGCACACACGCACGGCTCTGAATGAACCCAGAAATTCTTTAGAACGTTCATTTTCCAACATTGTCATCACACCGGTCACTACTGTTTTGTGAGGACACTTTCATTGTACTGCAAGAAAGAGAGACAGAACCTGTTTGTGACTTTTGGCGAACTCCACGCCAACCCCCATAAGGGGTGGCCCCCAGAGGCCAGGGGGGCAGGGCTCACAGGTGAAGCCTTTGGCCGTGTTCACGCACGCGCCCCTGGAGTAGCAAGGCTGAACTAGGAAACACTGAGAGCATTGAAGAGAGGGAGAGAGTGAGGGATGGAGGAGAAATAGAGAAAAGGAAAAGACGAAGGTGTCATTTATTAATCAGTGAAGCAGATAAGACTCTCTCAAGTCAGGTGGGATGACAGCAGGTGCAAATCTGCAAAAGGACTACCATACAATCAAGACCATGTTAAAAAAAAGACAGATAAGTGTTGTGCAGTTTGCCCACCTCATCAATGTCTTGGCAGTGGGTTCCATTTCCATGCATGCCTTCTGGACAGGGCCCACAGCGGTACCCGGGGTACTCCACAGTCTCCATGCAGCTCACCCCTTTGAAGCAGGGGTTCGGGGAGCATCGCGAGCGGGGTTCATGGAAACCTTACGATGAACCGACAGACAAATGAGCATAGCATAACACCCATAGCTGGACTATCAACTGGCCTGGCCACTGATAACTGACAGGCCAATAGTGGAGGGGAGCATCACTTACCACATACTTGGCATTCCAAAATAGTGTTTCTGATCAGAGACATTTCTTTCACCTACAAATAAATGAGAGAGTTTTTCTGAGTCTCTGCATGCCCATTTTTATTTACCCTACATGCCATCTCACAGATAGCAGGATGACCCCTCGCCTTCAGGGGGCGCTAGGTGGTCTTATAGCTCCCCCTGGATTCGCCATAGCACCCCCAAGAAAATAATAGTTTATATCTAATTTAAAAAATATTTAAAGGGACACCAGTCAAGCCTGCTGCTTTTTCTCTACGAAACTCCCCCTCGCTCGGTCTGAAGCTCTTTTCCTTTTCTTTGCGTCTTCCGTCAAGGGTTTTCGCTGCTTCTTTGCCGGCTCTGCCATTATACGCACGTTTGCAACAATCTCTAGCGTGCATTTAGCCTGCCTCTGTGCTGTAAACTGATCCTGCTTCGGTTGGCGGGTAGGATACACCGAACTTGCAAGTGGGATATTCTTCCAACAGGCAGTAGGGGCGGGCGAGAGAGCCTTCATTCGCCCCATAATGAGTCATTTAACCATATACCGACTTACGAAGATGATTAATTAACACGAAAACGTTGCCTGGTGTCCCTTTAACCGCACCAAGACACTTGTCATTTTCTGTGAAGACAGACGCATCAATACACTGGACATGCAACTGTGTTCTGTTCCCAGAGCATGATTTTCAATTTTATTTCTTGAATTTCCCCTTGAGGATCAATAAAGTATCTATCTATCTATCTATCTATTTCTCTGTCCATGTTCTGCAGTGTTAGGGCCTCCTTAATGAGGAGATTGCTGGTCGGCAGATAATTTGCAGCACAATTGAATGGTATGAAACCGCAGACCGAATGAAAAGGAGAGTAAATATTTTCCAGACTAGGAAATATTTCTTAATTTAGTGTTATCAAACAAATTAGGGGATAGTGATGTGAGCACTCATTCAATGTGTGTGTGCATCTGCGCAAGTGAAACTGAACCACTGGAGATAACGTGGATAGAAACAACAAACAATGTAAAACAACAAACGAAGCAGATTCTTGCTGTCCAGCATAGAAACGGGCTAGTCTAATCCAAAAGAGTGGAAATAACAGGTATTTGAATTGACACTAGTTAAGCTGGTATATGCAACACAGATATATTCCCTTTGCCATGCTTTGTGCTTTATTGAGGTAGGCTTCAAAAGTTTATTTTGAATTTGAGCGTAGCTAGTTCTGTCTAATCTGTCTTTTACATTTCCTTACAAAATATATAGGCTATTAGGCCTATCATGCATTAATAGCCCAGTGATACAGACATGGGTCACACCTAGTCTACTCGAAATTAGGCTGTTGTATTGTAAGTTAAAAAGTTTAATTGCCATCACGATTTGTTGTGACAGAGGTAAATGTCATAGCAAATAGCCTATGGTGATCACACCGCTTTTAAACATTAATTTCACTTTCGCTGGAGTAGTAATAATAAAAATACAGTCGATTTGTACAGTGCTTTTCATGGAGAGAGCTAACATGTAAACAGATGACAGACACTTTTAAGAAAATGGGTGGGGTGGGGGGGGGGCACCCTCGGTAAAAAGCCAAGCTCCCCCAGCACCTGCAGAAACAAATCTCTGGCGCCGCCACTGCTAACACACACACACACACACACATACACACATACAGAGAGAGAGAGAGAGAGAGTGAAAAACACACACCTGTTCCCTGATGTCCTCTCTCAGTTCTCCCAGGATTTGATTAAAAATAATCAGCTGCCCAATCAGAGCTTTTGTGTGGTCACCTTAAAAATCACCAGACATGACAATTGACAACATGACAAACAATTCAGTCAGATCGAGGTTACTGTTATGTTCACTGAAAAGAATGTGACAAGACAAAAAAACACTATCAAAAACAAAACACTACTAAGTTCACTTACCGAGTATAGACCCCATCTCTCCATTTACTCCACATAGATAAAAACAAATATTATTATCATGATGAGTAAAAGTCTGGTTTTATATACTGCTCAAAAAAATTAAGGGAACACTTCAATCATACACTGAATCGGTACTCTGACACTGTTTGGAGCACAAGTAAAACTTTTGAGGCGTGTGTTTTATTTTGCAAGAACTGTCAGACATTCTGTGAATGTACTTTGAGAATGGAGAAAAGGGTGGAAGGTTTCAACTGTAAGTGTTCACTTATTTTTTTTGAGCAGTTTATTATATTATATTATATTATATTATATTATATTATATTATATTATATTTGGGTAATTCCACGCAAAACTGTCACGTCCATAACGCCAACTAAATGCCGTGGTATTTGTATGATGCACAAATGATCATGTAAAAAGTTTTTCATGTAAGTTCTACAACCAAGAAGAGTGAATGCTCAAATTTCAAGTAATCATCATTCACATCATACCATACCTTGGCATTGTGTTAGCGTTATGGACGTGACAGTTTTGCGTGGAATTGCCTATTTATTAGTCCTCTAACAAGGGACTAATAGCAGTAATTGAAAGACAATTATAGCCCCTAATGTCAGACACACACACACGTCAGCCTGTTTTGTATTGTAGTCATGCACACGCAGGATGAGAGCTGTGCTACCTATGTTGTAGGATGAGGAGTCCCCTTGGAAGGGGCAGTCTGTGAGAGCTCCTGCTTTGGCCACACTGCCCCCTAGTGCCACTTTCAAAGACTCCACTGCACCCTGAAACAAATTCAGATTCAGTAGATCAGATCAGATTACCAAATCCAATGACCTCGACTGCAGGGTCATGACTGGTAGTATTTCATGGGAAACAAAATGCCAGTCATGTTGCAAAAGAGTAACCTCTTTAGCTGAATCAAGATGTCATTCTAATGACCTTAGCAAGTTAATGCACTCTTGATGACGCACTCTTTCAAAAATCCAAGATATCATCTATAAAAGTACAGCATCTAAATCTGAGGTAAGCAGCTCACCTGTAGTCTTGCATAGGCCTTGTGGCCATTGCGAATATCCACTAATTCTGGATTAGAAGGCAGGGACACTAGCTGGGGAAGGCGTTGGCCTGAGTCAGCCAGTCGACAGTCTACGTAGAGCTCCAGGTGCAGGTTTTCTCGGCGAAGGCCCCCGACCCTTAAAATAATGGAGTGGGTCCTTCCATCAGCCAGATTAGCATTCTGGAGATTGACAGTGTGAAGCTTGCCATCCTGCCTCACATAGCGCACCAAGACTGTGAAAAGCATTACACATGCCACTTAGGATGTATACCAACATGGATGTTAAGATAGATGGCCAAAATAAAGGAGGGATATGATTACAAAATACCTTCTAGTTTGCTGTTGGATCACCATCACCTTTAATTTAACTTTAAAGGAATATGTATATCTAAATAAATAGGAAAGTGTTTTTGTCTAGGTAAGGGTTAGGGCTGTAATCAAAACTTCAGACTGCTTGATACACCAAAGGCTTCTGGAAAACAAAACATTTTGTAACAACCTTTGTTGATCTTGCCCATGATGGCAATCTCCAAGAACTTCTTGTTGTCCTGCTTGTTGTAGAAACCCAGCAGCACACCACCCAGCTTGGGTGGCAGACGGAGGGTAGAGGCCACATAGATGTCACTGAGGGTCCTCATGGCTCCGGACACCTTCTCCACCGCTGCCACTGTCTGCTTGTGGTCCTGGAGTGCCAGCAGGTCGATCACTGTGGCCAGACAGTCAGAGAAAATGAAAAGAGGAGAGAAAGGGAGAGGAGCATGGGGGCTAGGCAGAGTGGGCAATCTGTAAGACCGTTTCATCTCTGTGTTTTCTTATGACATCCAGCGCCACAGTATAGCGTTGGTGTTTTCCTCAATGCAGAAATGTAGCATATTGCTGATAAACACATATTTCTTGATATGCATTGCCTGCTGTTTGAAGAAATATCTCTGCATTGCTTAATTAGTGATGCATTGTTATACCTTTCAGATCTCTGTTTATTGGCTGCATTATATGTCTGTCTTAATCATGTGAATACCTACCTGCCGTTTTGCTTACATTAAGCTCTTCTTTGTTAGCACAAACCACTTAGTCTGATAAGGATTTCCAAGGCGTCCTATAAGCCCATATACCAAGTGTAAAGCAAATATATTGAGAGCAGTCAAAAATTTAATTTGCAGCCGTGGCCTACTGGTTAGCGCTTCGGACTTGTAACCGGAGGGTTGCCGGTTCGAACCCCGACCAGTAGGAATGGCTGAAGTGCCCTTGAGCAGTGGCGGACATTACTTGAGTACATTTACTCAATTACTGTACTTAAGTCACTTTTTCATGTATCTGTACTTTACTTGAGTATTTCCATTTTGTTAAACTTTTTACTTTTACTCCAGTACATTTCTAGGTCAAATATCTTACTTTTTACTCCACTATATTTTGTGACAGCTGAAGTACAGCTGAAGTTCCTTTTGGAAAAAAGACTGTCCAAATACATGTGTATTTTCCATTAAGTGAGCTATAGGCTTTAAATAATGGTCTTGCCTAAGCTATGTTATTGTTATATCCACTATTTACTGTACCTTGTTGACCCCTTTTCACAACATTGATGTTACCATAACTACAGTAGCCTCATGACGCCATCGAGCAAATGATGATAGTCAATGACAGATAGATATACAATGACAGACAATCTAACACTATCACAAACACAAAAGGGAACGTCTTGATTTGGTCCGAAAGTGTAAAGCATTCAGCAAAGCAAAAAGTGGTTACTTTGAAATATCTAAGATAAGATCTCACATTAGTTTGTTTTTAGTTCTTTCTACATACAACAATTCTTAGTTGATTTTGTCCTTGAATGAAGAAGAAAGGCTCAATGAATGCCTATGTCTGTGCAGAATCTTTTCAACAATAGTAAATGGAACTGTACTGTATTAGCCGTATTACATTTCAGGACTTTTACTTTCGATACTTAAGTACATTTGAAGGCAAGTACTTTTGTACTTCCACTCAAGTGGAAATGTAAAAAGAGGACTTCTACTTTTACTGGAGTAACATTTAACCATGTGTATCTCTACTTTCACCACAGGATTTGTGTACTTCGTCCACCACTGCCCTTGATCAAGGCACCAAACCCCTCACTGCTCCCCGAGCGCCTCTGTAGCAGGCAGCTCACTGCGTCGGGATTAGCGTGTGCTTCACCTCACTGTGTGTTCACTGTGTGCGTTTCACTAATTCACGGATTGGGATAAATGCAGTGACCAAATTTCCCTCACGGGATCAAAAGAGTATATATACACTTATACAGTTTAACAATTGTTTGCTGTATTGTTTTTGAGATCCTGGGCTTTTAAATGTTCTCAACTGGGCTACAGCAAGGCTATGTTTACTTGCGCAAATCAGCACTCCATTGGCAGAGAAGAGGATATCCTTCACCCAGCAGACACATGGTCCTGCTCTTAAATTCCTAGGCATATTAGGTCAAGTTATTTAACAAGTCTAAATCATCATATGTCAAATCAACTTCATTAAAACCTTTCTTGACTGGTGTTCTTATTCTTTCTCTGTGTGATTTTTTAAAATATTTAGATTAGTATGCCTTAAAGATAGAAGATTCTGAGGAGCTGAGGTGCAAGTGGCTGCTGCATCCATTCGGGGTCAGGTGCCCATGGGGACCCGGCTTCGAATCCAACCCGCAGTCATTTCCCAATCCCAGACCTCTCCCACTCTTTACTATCCTATCTGAATAAAGGCAAAAAAGCCTTAAAAATGGAAGATTCTGGACTGTGATTCAAATAAACTAACAATTATAAGTTCATTATATGACAACAATATATACTTACTTTTCTTCTGACAGTGTTCCATACACTACTACACTACCTCCAGCATTTTCCACATCCATTATAACAACAGGAAGAGTCTGGGTCTGTTCTCAGACTTGCTCTCTCTCTCTCTCTCTCTCTCTCTCTCTCTCTCTCTCTCTCTCTCTCTCTCTCCACAAAAGCAACCCTCTTTCTCAAAGCCTCAACCATACAGACATCTCCACCACTCACATAATCACAGCCTTTGAACAAAAAGGGCTAACTACACAAGGGCCACAGACGAAATACCTGTTATAGAAACTAGGGAGAGAAAGAGGACAAACTTTCCTTGGAAAAGAAAAAAGCTGTTTCCCAAGCAACCACACTGTAAATAGAGGGACACCAGGATAGGGTGTAGGACAGACTCACCTCATTCCCCACTAAAGAAATAAGACAATTACAAATGCCATACAGAAAAGAGCTGAATAGAACATATATGTTGGGACACTATCCAGAATATCAATCACTGTCTCCAGAATATATTACCACTTAATATGGTCAGTAGGCCTAGTCTAATTTCATGCAATATGAACTGTGGGATCAACAAGCAACTTATACATAAGTTGTATGTTTGACATAAAAAACAGCCATAGCCTATCACTTGTGGTAATGATATTTAACGTGGTACTGGTTGAGAAAAATAAATATTAAAACAGTTACCTTGCATGTCCTGTTTCTCCAGTGGCTCGCATATACAAATAATTTGCCACACAGAAAATAAGATCCAAAATGCAAAGTACTTCACCTCCATATTTCCGAAAAAACTCGAAGCGTTATGTCCACAAAGCAAATGTTTTTCAAAGTATATTTGTCCCACCGTAAATCGGTATATTCCAAGACTTCACAGATGTTTTCCTTGTGGTGATGATATTGCTGCAGGGACTGGAAAGTTGACTGCGATGATGGCCCCTTCCGTGCGGTGTCCCGTCAGTTACTTACCTCGCGCTGTTGAGTTATGACACCATGAGAGGCGGCTCAGCCGATTCCTCCCTCCAAATCAGGGTAGCGCAGCGTCGATGTTGCTCTCTCCTCTCTAAACACACAGAATAAGAATTAGCCAATTAGAATTAACGACTAAATTAGATGTAGAACATACCTCACAAAATTGCCTCCATTTTTTGAACGGCTAATCAATTTTTGTTGCTGGGTTGTTTGTCTAAAACATCCAGTGTTGCAGTCCAAACAGATGACCACTGACCCAGTGGTGACCTTGTCATTTCCTTTAGTAGGCTATAGAGAGCAGTTGAGAGTAATAGCCTAGTCTAAACTCTTGGCTGCAACCTCAAGGATGTTTTACAGAATAATCTGTTTTTCAAAGAAAAAAAATGGATGCCTATGTGAAAGAAAAAAAAAACAGCTTGCCATGGTATGAAGTCATACTTTGACACAGGGATGGGCTCCCTTTTGTCAAATCCACCACAAGTAAGCTTCATGAAGATTCTTTGTTTAATCTGGTATTTTAGTTTACATCCAGTAGCCTAGTGTTACCCTGTAGCCCAACTCAAATCCAGAATTTTAAGCATCCTTAGTTTTGACCTGACAGAACCTTTTGGCAAGAAACCTCTCCAAACAGGACAGCAAAGTACAAACCTTATCTAATTTGACTGCTAAAGAAAAGCACTGTTCCAACACGAGCCAGCATTCCTTGTTTTCATAAGCCATGAACAAATGTCTCCTCTCTCCAAAAAACCATTCCAGCCCGAGCCGCCAGACCCCCACCCTCCTCCAGGCTACTCTTTGGCACCATGCAAAATGTTTATTTTTGATTACTCCTGGGTTTCCACAGCAACGTCTTTTAACAGCAGGTGATGAGGGAATATTTTTCTCATACTTCAATCTTTATTGGACCCCAAGAGCAACATATAAAATATACGGGTTGTCATCTTTCACAAACCTCTGCCCTCTAAATTAAGAACATGTAGCCTGAGATGTTGTAAGCCTGCATGCCTGGTTTTGAGTGTGCAGCTTGTTAGAAAGTATTTATTTTTTCCCTTTGGGTGGGGGGGAAGAAAAATGAGGGCATTCTGAAACATTGAGTCAAAATTTCTGGACCTGGGTGGCCATGAGTCACTGCTTTACCCCTCTTGACCAAACGAGAACCATTAAAAAACCTGACGATGCTCTGAATGAGTAGTTATCCTCTCCATCTGTGATATTTTCCCCTCCTCATTTGTTGTATGGAAAAGTGGGGCAATGTCAATGTTCTGCTCATTTTTTTTTATTATCCCCACTTGAACAAGAACTCTTTCCCCCAATCTTTTTTCTAGGTCATGAAACCCAAGTCCTTTGGGATTTAATTGACAGAAGAGGGGTTTCTTGAATCAGGGGGTTGTGGATGGAGATCTGGGATGTGGTGGTTGATAAATCCAAGGGGGTTTCACAAAAGTTTCCAATGGCAGACACACACACACACACACACACACACACACACACAAACAAAAGAAAAAACACAAAAACCTGAGTGAACAGAAGCCAAAGTGAAATTCCACACGGATGGAGTAATGCACAGCTGTGTGTCTCCGGGGTCTAGGATCTGAGCGGAACATGTTATCAGCGCACAGAGATGTGCAGGAAAACCACAAGGCCAGGGTTCCAGTTCCCATATTTCCCCTATGACTGAGATGGAGTGGGGGAGAGAGAGAGAAAGTGTGACAGAGTGAGAGAGTAAGACAGAGAGCCTCCATTAACCCCCCTGAGCCAGACGTTCAGATTCTTTACATGCACAATTGTACAAAACAATTGCAGTAAAATGTTGTAAGTGGAAAAACAGTTCTGCACCACTGCACATAAATCTCTAAAAATAAAAATAGAAAACTAAAAATGGCACATTTATTTACAAACATAAACTATAATAGAAATTAAGATAAGGCATGTGCAACAGAAATATACACTACAATGTGCAAAAGTTAAATGTATGTCATATTAGTGTAATGTTGGGGGTTCTGGCAGGGTTAAAGGCCCTTTACGACCCCTCATCTTTGTAATGTTTTAGAAGTCTAACCAGGGTTCTCACTCTATGAATGATACATTGAAATTAGTTAACAGACCAAAGATTTTAAGTAAATTTGAAACTGCTTACAACAAAATTCCCTGGTACTCCCAGACTTTCCCCCAGAAATGATACAATTCCCTGACTTTCCATGTCTGGAACAGACATTATCAAAACTTCCATGATATTCCAGAAATTCCATGACCTGTGGGAGCTGTCTAACAGTCTGTGAATGAGGCAGGAGACAGCCATTGAGTCTGAAGACAACCTGTGACACTAGAACAATACGATGTCTCAGTTTCATATGGTTCAGTTTATCCCAAATTCTGAAATGGGTGTAAAGTGTTTAACACAAAGGCTACAGCATATCAGCAATCTTGTGTTCAAGGCCCATTTATTCATTCATTCATAAATTAAGAAAATATAATATTCATTTGCAACATATTTACATTTTTCTCGTCATTAGGATAAGTAACAATGCACACATTATTGGTCTTGTAACAAGAGCATGCAAGAGATTAAGTGCTTGTTGTGATCACGATTAAATCATAAATGCACTTCTTCTCAAGTCTGGCAAGTTAGTAGTGAGCTAGTAGTGAACAACAAACTATTAATGTATGTACTCCATCTTGCTTGATTACACATTTAAAACTAAGTAGTTGATAAATCCAGATTATTTGGGGAGATGGCTTCCAAGATCACTATTCTTTTTTTTATTTATTTCTTTTTTTACTTTGAAACAACTCCAGAGATCTTAGCTTTCAGCACACACTGAAACAAACTCAACCACAGAGAAAAGGGAGATGGTCGCAGTAACAAGCACAAGTACACATCTTTGAAAGATTTACGCTTTTGGACACTGAGTCAATCTCTTTTATTGAGTAATATTTTGAAAAAGCAGCAAAGGCTTATTCTTTGGTATGTTGCTAATATACTTTTGTGATGTTCCATTCAAATCAGTGCTTCAGACTGTGAATTAAGACATCAAATTACAACGAGCTGCAGACAGCACAAGCATTGGTCTGTTAGAAATATGACAAGATCTCAGATATTTTAGAGCTTCAGCCAGATCACATAAAGAGGAACAGTCCTCTGGTTGAATTCTGGTCATATTCTGGTTCAGTAGGAATATATTGATAATAGTCCCAAGTATCCATTCAGCCACTATGCTGCCATTTGAACACTTAAGTAGCAGTATATGGATACTCATGCACATAAAATAAAAACAATGGGGTGCATGATGAAACAAGAGAAATGGTACAGTGAGCTTAAAGCCAGAGGTGCGTTCAATTCAGGCAAAAGTTTGTGGCAATTGCCTTGTTGCTTTCCATTTTGTTTACATAAACAATATAAACAATTGACACAAAAATGTAAAAGTTGAAAGAAAAAGAAGTCCACCAGGGGCATTCGCCTCTAGCTTTAGGCTCAACATACCACCAATCTCGCTCCTTGGTATAGCTTTCAGGACTCTACTCAGCCATTTGCTGCATACAACAAAATGTACATAAAAACACCTGATCTTAGGTTCGAACATAAAACCTAAAAAGAGAGGGGGAAAGACGTTTCAAGAAGAAATCAAAATAAACACGACGACAACAACAACAACAAAAAAAGACATAAAAGCCAAAATCAACTCACTCAAGGCAACAATGGAGTTCCTCTATATCAAGTGCAAATTTGATCCACCTATAAGGAATTATAGTCCCAAATCTGGGTAAAGTTTTTGATGAAAGGTTTCCTGGGTTATGTTGGTCCCCACAGGTAATTTCATTGAGACCTGCATCATTAGTTTGGCTTGACTAGTCATGGCTGGACATGGTGTGTTTATCCAAAACAGAGAGAATTGGATAGCGCAGAAAAAAGGCCTGCAATTTCAATGCAGTCATAATTTCTCTAATGAATAAGCAAATGTGCCCTAGTACATTTTCATAGTAAAGAGTACATGCTTCTGAAGAAAATAAATACAACACTGATAAAGTGAAAAAATTTGGTCATCACTGTACTTAGTCCTTGTTTAACTGATAAGTTGACAAATTGAATTGGCCATCATGATTATCATGCAATAAAAAAAATCTTTATCCATCTGTAACATAAAACCTAATGGTTCTTGCTCACGTCATCTGATATGAGAAACCAAAATCAGGGAGTGGTTCCTCTTGGTCTTTAGAGAAATGCTTTGCACCACTAACTGTGCTGGTCCCCTAAAACTGTTAATCACAAAACACTCCCACACCAGTCCCTGATGCTCTATCCCATTCTATCGCCCTTCTACTCTCCTCGTCTACACACACACACACACATCACTCCTCGTCCTCGCCTGGGGAGGCCTCTGCGATTCCCTGTGGCTCCCTGAGGTCCTCCTCGGTGGGCACGTGCTCGATGGAGACGATGCCCGTCAGCAGGGCATAGCTCAGCATGGCCCCCAGGGCAAAGACCAGAGAGAGCAGCTGCTTCCTCCTCTTGTTGGGCTCGTTGTCAAACTCGTTGGCCTCGGGCTGAGTGGACACTTTGTGAGCCGTGCCCTCTGCATGTATAGAAAGGTTCGATTTTTAGTCATGATTGCTATGACTAAATTAGAAATTAACCCTTATCCAAGTTGTGGTACTCTGGGTTTGTTAATTTGGTTACACCTGTCTAAATAAAGATGCCCCATCTTAGAAGATCAAATCAGATCACTTGACAGATTGTATGTTAGAAATATTAGTATCAAACACTTCAATCATTAAGCCATATGTATAGTGAATGACTGAGACGAAGCTATAACACAATTAACTAGCATAGTTACAGCTTCATTACAAGCATCCCATTCAAATGACCAGTTCAGTCAGGCATATAAATGAAATAAAACACACTGGGTCCATTTTACATCCATGTACAGGAACAACAAGTCCTGGGTTTTCAGCTTCAAAACTCAGAACATGGGAGCATGTGTCGAAGAGCCAGAGGAATTTGGCTTCAATAAGCAGTGGGCCTCCTCTACTCACCATTAGGCTCGCTAGGGAAGTAGAGGGTGAGGATGTTGGAGCAGAATCGCGTCAGATTGTCCAGAGACTTCAGATGCTGCTGGAGGCGCCCGCACGGCAGCTTGATCTTCAGCAAAGGCGCTAAGTGGCCAAATACATACGCATCCAGAGAGGAAGGCCTGAGAGGATGACATGATGAATACAGAAAGATTGGTGCGATGTATCTATACAACACTTTACACATCTTGAATATCTATCT
Organism: Alosa sapidissima; assembly: GCF_018492685.1. Lineage (NCBI taxonomy): Eukaryota > Metazoa > Chordata > Actinopteri > Clupeiformes > Clupeidae > Alosa > Alosa sapidissima. The sequence continues at coordinate 21,225,673 of NC_055966.1, read as the reverse complement.
ATACAAATTATTTAGCCTCAAATTGGCAATTAATCGTAAAAGCACTTCTGCACTTCACTCTTTCATGGAATTGAAAAGTGGAAGTGAAAATTCCTTGCACAGGTTTAATCTAAGAGAGTCCCTCACAAACATTACATTTTGAGGGAAATTTTAAAAAGCTAATTCTTGTTCCATTCAACAAATATTCCTTATATTACACACAACTGCAATATAAGAAGTCAGACTCACGAATCCCCAAAGAAGAATTTGCTGGAACCAAGACGTTGAGAGAGGAGATCCATGCACTCCTGGGCGTCGTGGTAAAGCTGGAAAGAAATGAAGACAGTGTGTGTGTGTATGTGTGTGTGTGTGTGTGTGTGTGTGGAGGGGGGGGCATAAATGAGAGAAATGACTACCCGCATGGCAGGCACCAGACCTCAGGTCAGACCAGCCTCTCACTCACAGACACTACTTTATTTGCCTGCCATAATAGCGGTGGTGCGTGTCTTCCTGAGAAGCATAAATCAAGTGGATTGTGGATCGGCACACAGGCAGCCATCCACATGGCTACCACATTTGCCTCCATGACGTGTGTTCAATGGGAGCGTGAGGATGAATAATGTGTGGAGGTCCCCAAGGCACGCTTCACCACAGAGACCGGGACATACCGAGGCCCCCCAGCCTCCAGTGGTGCTGGAAACTACATGGCTGGATACTACAGTGTCATTTCCCTGCACAGAACCCCCCCCCCCCCACCCATTTCTGCACAAACATTACAGCCTTCGCACCTCAATTGGTTGACCATGGAGAGAACTAGACCACAACTACGAGGGATCAAAAGTGCATGTCTTGAACGGAATGTGGCCCGGATCATTAGGTATAGAGAGCAGTCTGCCTGACTAGATGTAAAAGTAGAAATGTTAGGTTACAGATGGCGAAATTTAAAAATGCACAACCAAATCTGATTCAACTGTGTACATCTCCAAGGGGCTGAAGTGATACAGAACAAACTGTTTACACGTTTTAACCAAACAATCCCTTTTTATCTCCAGTGACGTCATAGTAAATAAGAGGTTGAAAAATACAAATACGTAGCTATGGTAGAAAAATACAAATACGTTATCTTCCAACCAGCTGGGCAACCACTCTTTACTTGAGTGGGAAGACAAGTTAAATGTTAAATGTCAAAAGCACAATTGAGGTCACAGGTCAAAGGTTGTGTCCTCAATAAAACGCTTCATTCCTCACAACCTTCCCCCTCTTACTACCTCCTTACTAGAGTCCACATACTTGTCTCCCTTGAAAGGGCAGACACGGTTAAAAAAACCTTCCACAACTACAGCTCCCTTACTCAGCGTTGTGGTACCTGACTCAAATTTTACTCCTTATTCCCAGCACTGCTTAGGCTTGTGTAGCCAGACGTGAATTAACATTTCCATCTAGAGGACACCATGTTGACATGTGGGTGGCGATGACTGAATTATTAATGGCATTTGACATTTCTGAACCAACCCAAGGGGCTCTTGAAGGTGGTCCTTGAAGGAGAAATGAAAGTCTTTTCCAGACAGCACCGGGAAATGTAGAAGTTAGGGATGGGACTTATTGGTGTTTTTTGTCTGAGCGTCATTTCTGTGCATCACCTGTTCTTTTTCCATGTGTGTCTAACTAACACTGTCAATTGGTGTTAACGCTTTTGTAAGTGTATTCAGCTGATGAGGACAACAAGTTGTCTCGGAGTTGTGTGCGAGACTGCCAGACTGGCCAGGTCCTCTGGACTACAGTACATATGGTGCCACCCCCACTCACCACCACCTTCACTACCTCCACCACCACTCACTCCCCATTCACCACCACCCCCATCACCCCCATCACCCTACTATCCCCACCCCTCATCACCCCGACCACCACTCACCTCCTTCTCCATGTCCTCGCCGGCCTCCAGGGTCTCGTCCCCCTTGATGAGGCGCAGGCGGGCCAGCTGCTGCCGCTGCATGCGGCTCGGCAGGAAGAAGTTCAGTGGGAAGGGAATGTTGTCGCCATGCCAACGGCGGGTCACCTCCACATAGTTCTTGGGGTCCACCCACAGAGCGTAGATCTGAAATGGGGAGGCAGGGGTTGAGGTTTGTGTGTTGTTTGTTTTATTTTTTATTTATCTGATATGTTTGCAGTTTGCTGTTTTTGGGGGTTGTCGGGGGTGAACCCCAGGATTTGCTAATGAGACCTTATCCTGGTATGGAGCTCATCTGTAGCAGTGATTGAGAGGAACAAAATAAAAATGATGCCAGGTGAAATACTGTGATACACAGTATAATAATGAGTGCAGTGTGATCATGGCAGTGTTTTATGGACAAATCACTTAGACTTGAAGGGTGGTAAAAGTCAATGTGTCAATCTAACGTAGGAAGATGCAAGCATTCTCCTGGATGTTAGTGGCGCTGTATTCTACAGTCCAGAGGCTGCACTTTAGCTCTGCCTGTGCAGTAAGCCCTTCAATGTTCAGGGCTGCTGTGCTGTCTAGCTGGGGTAGCCCGACAGGAAACGTTGAGGCATTTCCTTTAACAAGAGGCAAAAGGTCAGGAATAATGACTGTGAAAATCTGATACACTTACATAATAAGGAAGGACTGAGGTTTGAGCAGAACACAGCAGGTTTTCTTTAAATCGGTCTCAAGGTTTGAGAAAGAAAAAAAAGGAAAATGATGCCAATGAGGATTTCAGATGGTTCATACGGCTGGGACAGTGAAAAGTCACACCGAAAGCCCTTCATGATTTCCATGTTACTTTGAGTTGCTATGACGATGCGGTGAAAGAGTGGGGAATGGAGTAATTCCCTTGGAGACTCATGACAGTGATTGTGGTGGTGGTGATGGAGGTATGAATGGTATCAGGTCGGAGAGGAGGTGGTCCTCTATCCAAATATATGTAGTGATATGCGATGAGCAACATGTTTTATCATATCAGATAAACGCTACAGAGAGAGAGAGAGAGAGAGAGAGAGAGAGAGAGAGAGAGAGAGAGAGGAGAGAGAGAGAGAGAGAGAGAGAGAGAGAGAGATGAGAGAGAGAGAGAGAGAGAGATGAGAGAGAGAGATGAGAGAGGGAGAGAGAGAGATGAGGAGGAGAGAGAGAGAGAGAGAGAGAAACTGACCAGTGCAGGCATCAGCTTCTCCTCCACCAGAGATATGAAAGCCAGTGTGTCTGCTCCCTCTTTCGCTGAGAGGTCAAAGTCAGCATTGTACTTCTACAGAAACAAGAAAAGACAATGTTATCCGTCACTAAGGGTACACTTTGGTGTACAATGAAATAAAAAAAAAAAACGCATTTAAAGTTGTTTTTCCCCAGACTTTTCATTCAAAACTCATAAAAAGTACCATGATGGCATGTGCATAGCTTTGGAGTTGACCCCATGACCTTGGCCATTCATGAGCTAGGGTCTAGCAATGCACAGAATTCAATTTCACACTTTTAACTGTACATGATATTGAGCAGAAAGAGCACAAACCAACTTGGCTAAATTGCACCATTAGAATTCCACAACAATGCCCAAAACACATCAGTGAATGAAGAGGGAAAAAAAAAAAAAAAAAAAAAAAAAATATTATGGTTCCAGGCTGCTTTTATTGCATTTTCCTCCTAATCCCTAACCAGTAGGATAGCACAATTACACAACAGTCTAACAAGGTCAGTGAACTTAACACTTCTTCTGCCAGCCCTGTGTCTGCAGCATGAAATGTATCATAAAAACAAGGGCTGGGAAAAAACCATACACAACCCAATTCTGCAGATGATGAGCACAGAAGGAAGTGCACTTGATCGCTCTTGGGAAAAGATACTGCCAAAACTTTCAATATTATGTGGCTACGAGCCTAAATATTAGTTGTAGATAGAAAGGCAAAATGGTATAAACGTAGATTAGTATGACAATTCAAGGTCAGCCAACTTTTTTCCACATCAAAACATCCTGTGGATGATGACATGATGTTGGAAAGAAGGATCCCCGCAGTTGTAAACTCAGGGACTCAGAAGGTGGTCATTATGTGGTGTCTTTGACGGTTTGAGTTTGTTTAACGACATGGAAGAACTGACAGTGAAATGAAAAATGTATGATGCCTGCCAGACCGTCCAAGTCTGAGTGTCTGTGTGTCTGTGTATGTATGAATTATGTGGACCATGTCACTTTTGCCTCAGACTTCTAAACAGGGATTTCTAAACACTAGCCTGAACTCCACCCTATCTCCACCTATCCCTTTGAGACAGAGATGATTTCATCTGAGCCATTCTTTCCACATCCCATCAAAAGCATTTATCAATCCTTAGGTTGGTTTGACACACTAAAACTCCCACAACCCAAGCCAAGCACAAGGACAGTGTCCACACATGCTAAGACTTTCAACTGAGTCAGGGCCAGGATAGGGGCTGATGGCAGCATGGCAGCAATGGGTGCTGTGGGGGTCGGTTGGTTGGTGGGTAGGGGTACGTCTCCCAAATGGTCTAATGGTTCCGACCACTCTCAAGGAGAAGAGAAACTTGGATGATGATGTAGGAGTTCTTTTGAAACAGTTAAGCCCAGGTCTCTTTTATCGACATTGTGTGCACGGTTATGAGGAAAATTGTAGGATCAGTCGGGATTAGTTTTACAATGCTCTCCAAATCCAAAAAGTGAGTTATGCCTTTGTATGTATAAGAGTGCACAAATAAGCCACTGGTCTCTTCTACCATTCTACAAACTAAGTAGGCTAATACTGGCTTTGACATCATCCCACTTCTGACACCAATTACTGCAAAGAGCTTGTCTAACCAAGTTCTCTGGGGCAGTAACTCTGTTCTGACTTTGACAACACAGATCCAGACATTTTGACATGAGCACATACTTGACTGTAGTGATGGTACCCTGTAATACCTAATGAGCAATGTAATTACGCAAGATGAAAAATGTCTGATGTACAGATGACTTTTTTTAACTGATGAACAGCATTGTTATCTTTGTATTTATGTGTTGATTTACCAATTCCTGGTTACTTTTTGATTTCTTACTCTGGGGTACGACAGGGTTTGTAGTAACTCAATCAGAGGTAGCTCACCTGTTTCCTGAATTCAATGATGATTTTACTGGGCTGAGAAAAGCTGCCATTCTCTTGAGTCTTCAGCGCTGGGAGGATGCCTGGAGGAAGAGAGCGGGCGTGATACTGAACATTTCTACGATTTTCTCTAGGGTTCAGTGGCCCTGTTTATTCTACTTTCAGTGTAATTTGTCTGAAAACAAATTTGTCTGAAGGGATAATCTTCCTACACAGAGCAAAAATCAAAGAAGATGCGGAAAGAGGTTAAGGGGCCATTACAAGTCAGGCAATTAATGTTAAAAAGAAATGTTTGGAACTTTTTGTATCCAAAATTAGGCCGAGTAACCTTTAATGCTATCTTTACCTGTAGGACTTCCCCAAGGGTTGGCAGTTTTGTGAAGTTTGAGAGGTACTCCTGCAAACCTTGCATAAGCCTGAGAGATGAGACAAGTGAAAGGAAGAGAAGGGAGAAAGTGAGAGAGAAGAGGAGGGAAATTACATTTGTTTAGTCCTGCCATCTTAACTGTGGGTCATTACAGCCAGTACATTAACGGTTCTCTGTGCCAGGCACACTTCCATGTGCTTAAATCAAAACCAGGCCAAACCACACAGGAACTAAGCAATGAGTGCCAGGAATGCCTCCTCTGGCATGCCAGAACGTTAACACCTCACTTACGATAAGCTGTGTCTTAAAACACAGCGAGACACCAAACAGCCTGTGACTTCAGATTACCAATATACTACACACACCTGGGTGCACAGGGGAAAAGGCAAGCAGTGGCAGTACAGACAGCTCGCTGAGGCACGTCCCCACAGCCCTAACGCAGACAGAAACACTCACACAGGACTTTCCACCGATGGCTTCTTTTTCAGGGCAGGAAACTTTCTGACAGGCCATGAAGTATTTCTTCTGGGAGGCTTGTAAAACTGCAGGTCTACAAAATAATTTCCAGCAGTTAAGGCTTCTGTTTTTTTCAAATAAGGAAAATGTGTGTATAGTTGAACAGCAGCCTGAAGGGAACCTCCTCTGAATCGTTTGGGTCTCGGTGAGAAACCCCATGCTAGAAATGTGGTCTGGGAGAGTGGGGAGAGACAGACGTGTGGGGTTGACCTGTTTTCACTCACTGGTCACAAAAACAGACACAACGGGCTGAGGTTGTACAACGTGTATGTCACAAAATATAAAAAGCCAGAAGACCGTAAGCTTAGTAGATACCAAAATCAACCAAGTTGATGGCTACTAATTAAATGATGATTAAATGTAGATGGTTTCTAATCAAAGTTATGCTAACAAAACTGTATAGGCCTAGCCAAGCATCTCCTAAAAGTACAGTATTGCCCAAGTTTAACAAATTCCTGGGAATGATAGAAAGTTAGCTTTTAAACGTTAGGAAATTGCTTTTGGTGATTAATTGGTAGGGAGTGCCTACTTTGGTCCAAGATAACTTTTCACAAAAAAAACTTCTTGCATTTAAACTGGTTCACAGTTGGTCAAACCAAATTAATTACCCCAAAATTAACGACCACTACCAACATTTTTACTCCTCATAAAGCTATTTGGACAACAGGTTTTCCACTTCAAAATCTTGATTGAACAGATGGCTTCCATAGAAAGCTCAATTTAAAAAAAAATGAGCACCTAAAAGCATGTCAAAACACTCAAAAAGGCACAAGCCTGCGAGCAACAATCCAACATGTTCCTCCATGCAGATAGGGACTCTGCCCTGCGAGGTGCCATTTGGCCCTCCTCCCATTGACTAATGCCAGCAGATGTAGGAGCTTACAGAGTGGATGAGGCTTGGGAGGCCAAGCCAAGGTTTTGTCAATGGAAAAAATTACAGAGTTTGGAAGACAGTTATGAGGGTGGAGGAAGGGACCCAGAGCAGAACGGAGCACAGCAGTGGAGTAGGCTAACCCCAAGTAAGCGGAATAGGAGCGCCAAAACTGGAGCTGGAACTTTATCAGTAGACAGGAATTAGGTGAGGAGTAACAAGGCCTTCCTCCTGAACTTTGACTTAAGATCTGATCGGGATTCGGCAAGACTTTTCTTCCCTGTAAAGGTTGAGAAATCTGGCATAAGATGAGATGCAATACTAAATACAACACAAAATAGTCCAGAGATGGTGGGGGGGGGTGCTACCTGTGCTATCACACCCCCCCCAAAAACGGAAATGAATTTTCGGGGCAGCCGTGGCCTACTGGTTAGCGCGTCGGACTTGTAACCGGAGGGTTGCCGTTTCGAACCCCAACCAGTAGGCACGGCTGAAGTGCCCTTGAGCAAGGCACCTAACCCCTCACTGCTCCCCGAGCGCCGCTGTTGTTGCAGGCAGCTCACTGCGCCGGGATTAGTGTGTGCTTCACCTCACTGTGTGTTCACTGTGTGCTGAGTGTGTTTCACTAATTCACGGATTGGGATAAATGCAGAGACCAAATTTACCTCACGGGATCAAAAGAGTATATATACTTATACTGAACCCTAATGAGGCTAGGTTGTGGAGACAATGCAACAAATGCAGCTCTCCAATTCACCTTCCTCAAAAAAAACTTTGAGTCAAAATGGATGGCATTTTTATGCTTATGTCTTGCGGGAATAGAAGCCTTAAAATGTGAAGGTGGTTGGTTTGTTTGGCAGACCTACAGCATCAGACCAGACTGTACATGCAGATGGAATGGTCGCTTGACTTCATGGAAAGTAGCTTATTCCATCATGTTACTACAGCAACAGCAACATTCTTCATTCTGTCTGCGCTTTGCCTCTCAGCACTACTCTATTTTTTTTAATAGTTGGATGCTAAATATAATTTGATAAATTTATTCAATCCTTAAACTGTATCATAAGCTTCACAGGGGCAAAATAAATCAGTGCATTAAAATCCAACTGATGAGAAAACAGCACAGCCTTAACCCTGCTATGCTACATCATGGCTGATGTGAAAATGTGTCCGTATGAAACCCACAGGTCTCTTCCAGGCTTGCTGAAAAAACACAAAAAAATGATCTGCACATAATTCATACAAAGACCTCCCACACAAAGTCGCTCAACAGGCAAAGCTAATCCTGCATTTCCGAGATCACAGCGTAATTGCCATGACCTGGAGCCTGACGGCTGACGCACAAAGTCTGCACATCTGGGTGGTTTAAGAGAAGCAGGCCAACTGGTGGAAACATACCATCTCCGAATCAGGCGATTTGTTCAAGATATGAAGACTAATAGCCGAATAAGAGTTTATCCAGATTAGAATAAGAGTCTAGATTAGAATAAATGTTTGCACAGAATTTGTTCAGATTATCCATTTTGTGGAATAGAAAGATGGTTCAGCCTATTAAGTTTGCAGCCAAACTGATGTAACACTATTTAGATGCCTGTCGATGCCCTGTAATGACCATAAATGCATCCTAAAGATATTATGGATGAGGGATGCGGATGCATTGAGGGCACAGGGTGTCACACTTTTACCTGATTGGTGAAAACTGGAAAGCTGAAATAACAGAAAAAAACACTTAAATATTTCTGCCAAATACCTTGATAACAATAAAATAGATTACAGTAAGGGAAATGAACATAGCTGCAATTAGTGTGCATTTATTACAAACAATATAATAGCAAAGTATAGTAGCCTAAGTGTGGAAAAGTATTCTGTTTACAACAAACACGGCAAGCCAGTTATTTTTGCTGCTTTTTATTGCAGAATTAATAACATTTCCAAAAAAATTCCACCCAGATGCCTTCGCAATAGACAACTGTTTTGTAGCACTGTAGCAACTATTTTTTTCTTAGATTCTTTTTGGACTGCCCTGAACAGTTTGTTATGTAAAAGGTTGGAAGTAGGCTAAAAAAGAAGGAAAAGGAGTGAAAAATGCAGCCCCTCCAAGGTAAGGTAAACCAAAAGCATTTTGCAATTTGGCATGAAGAGAGCGAGCAGTGAAACTGCATTAAAAGTTCTCAGCCAATAGGAATTTCATTATGTTTTACCTTAGGAAAAACGCTAGAGTTTGCAGAAGCGTATAGTAGCAGCGTCTTACATTGGCTTACAGTAGAACTGGGAGGAAAGGGCAGAGAGGCAGGGTGGCCTATATATGCCAACAAAAAAAATGAGGCTGTAACAGAGGAAATGTCTGAATTGCGTATAATTGTGAGAACACACACACCATGATCACTTCAATAAAACCCCTGCTGCAGCGTTTAATTACCATTTTGTTGAACCACAATCGTGTTTGTTTACATGCAATTTAATTATTAAGAAAAACACACACACACTGTTGTGAGTCTTGCAAGAAGCAACGGCAGTGTTTTAGGGAAGTTCTTCTAGTCTAGACTCTACTCTTTGCAGGAGTGTACATTGTGCAGTCAAATCTATTATTATTACATCTTTATAGACCATATGATGTGACCTGTAGTTGAGTATAAAGCATACGTATAAAGCAAGCCTGAACAGTTGTAGGTTCAATACCCAGCTTCCACCATTGTGTCCTTGTGCAAGGCACTAAACCCTGAGTTGCTCCGGGGACAGTGGCCCTTGTAATATAATTGACTAATGTAAGTCGCTTTGGATTAAAAGTGTCTGCTAAATGAATAAATGTAAATGTCAAGGGCTCTGATCTTGTTCTAAAGGCAGACGGTCAAACATGCATTTAACAAAAGACACCCTCCATAAACAGCACTGCTAGAAATCAGCATAGCATATGACTCATAAATGAAATGACATCATTTCTTTCCAATGCCATGAAATGAGAATAGGCTCAGGATACCACCAGTCCCCCTCCCTCTCTCCCCATCCTCTTATGTTCATCTTTTGACTGTGCCGTGCACTAACCAGCTAACACACACAGCTGGTTGTAATACAGTTCCATCGACTCCATTTAACGGCATACCAGAGTGCACACAACCACACTAGTGGCACAGACCCCCTTAGGGAGGGCTAGGCTTCTCTCTCCCAGCACAGTTAATTGGGATTCCTTTGGCTCAGCTTCACCACATCTCCAATTAATGGCTTGCTAGTGAATGTCCCTCAAGGTAGACAAGAGATCACAGAGCATTAATAAAACGGTCTGTGGTTTGCAAACTTACTGGAGGATAAAAGGTTACTATAGCCTACACTTTTTCACAGAAATGAGAATTAACTGTGATGAAAAGTGGCTAATTCGATAAACGGCCAGCATTGTGTACACAGCAGAACAGACAGACAACCGGACGACAGAGAAGCGGCAGCTTATTAAAAGTGTTCCAGAATATTGTGAATGAAATTTCCAAAAGGCTGCGCCAGACTATAATGATGCATCACTGAAACGCTTCCAGTTCAGTAGTTGGTTTGTGGTCAGAAGACCACACAGAATAGGTAAGACAGCAGGAGCATTAGCCATGCATTTTCCTAACCACGAGGAGGGGGAGCAGCAGACAGTCATACTGGCATTAGCGTCTGACCAAAGGACACAAGCTGCTGTAGAGGAAATAAGACCTGACAGTCCTCAACTTTCCTTTCCACCTTCAGTAAGTACCATATAATCACACCAGACCAGACTATATAATCAGTAGAACTTCACAGAACAGCAATAAAACGAGACAGAAATGCACCATAGGACATAAAGAAGGAAATAAGGATGCCATAATTAACCACATACAGAGAGGTAACTGGACACTAAGGAACATTATCTGTCACTAATATGAGCACAAGCTGATATCACACAGCCTTGTGTGCAGCGCACTGTAATTTCCTGAGGAATCTAAGTGAGCAAGTCATTCCCTTAACTTAGATATACAGCGGCATAACGAATACACACCTGTTATTCCAACTGAATGTTGAATTTTACACTTGTGGCAGACCTGGCTGTATGCTGATAAGTATAACCTTAATTTAGTCACTAATTTTAGTGTATTCATGATCAAAGAACAACTGACAAAGCGACAGACACAGACACACACACACACACACACACACACACCACTGTAAGAATGGCTGTAAGAAGCATTGGAACAGGAAATATTTCTTAAAATAGTAAAGCAATAACACTAGTCTTTTGGACTTTTCAACATTGCCCAGTTCATTTTTAGATCACTGTTGCTAGGGCTGAAAGATTAAACAAAATTGTGATTTGATTTAATGCAGTTAGAAAATAGCAACGGCAAAATTAATCGTGTAGCTCACGAATGATTTGGGACTGATTTTGCTACTTCCTGAGGCAACACCTTGAACACGTAGACTGGCCACATTTTAAAAGCACCATAGGCGGCAGGATGAATGTAGCGTAGCCTATAGCAAGAAGGCCAACAGGGTCGCCCAGTGCTGCAAGGTCTTGTCCAGTAAGTAATATTACAGCGTACTACGTAATTACATTGAAGCTTGACTTTCGCAAACTAGCCTAGATTACCAATCAAGTCGCAGTCGCAATATCTGTAGGGGGAAATCGCAATGACATTTTCCCTCACATCGTTCAGCCCAAAACTGCTGAACGATGAATAGTTAGACACAGTAGGCTACAGTATACTGTGTAGCCCGTGTATACTGTGTATACTACGTAGCCCAATCACAAAACAACACCGGACTTATCCTACATTAACTGGACAGTAACGACACTGGACTAAGTGGAGCAGCTACGATAGGCTACGTGTGTCTGAGTGTAGCCTATTTTAAATTAGCAGGTGAAACTATTACAGCAATATCAGTGGCAAAGTAATCTTATAGCTGCTACTTCATATTATAAGATTGTGCAGTTGATGTTAGCCTTAGCCTTTCCAGTGGCCGATGTTACACGGCGAGGCAAAACGTTAGCTATAGGTGGACATCATACCAGCGAACAAACCAGTGAAATTCAATGGCTATCAACACAAATATAGTGTAATTACCAGCACGATAAGGCATTCGGTGTTGACAGAAGGCAATCCCCAGTTGCCTTTCCAGCAAAATAACTCCAAGGGAGTCGCCATCTTAATATGAAAGGCGCACTTCCACTCGGAAGTGACGCAATATGTTATTTGTAAAGATTTATTATGGCCTAAATACATTCGGAATTCATTTAACGGTAGGCCTAAATCAGCTGATCGTGCTAGCATAATTAATTTATTTTAGAAGTGCTTATTTTTTAATGAATGTACATGATGCGTGTTTGCAGGGCACATTATTTGATGAGTGTTGATCAAAATAAAATGATCAAATGCCTGCGTGAAGAGCAATTTAATTGTTTGTTTCCACTGATGGACTATTTGGTGTTATGGTTATAGTGGGCTGTTTAGCAGACGCTTTTGTCCGAAGTGACATAAGCTACAAAACAACAATAGGCTAGTTAAATTTAACAGTAAATAATTGTAAAAGTTGGTAAGACTACCAAAGAGAACAGCAATAACTAGAAAATGTAATTTCGAGGAAATTACCAGTGCATGAAAATATAAACATATATATTAACATAAAATGCAAAACAAACTTTTATTTGATAACAGTTGGCAGAAGTCATAGTTGATAACAACTGACAGTTGAAATGGCTGAACAGTTAAATAGTTGAGTAGTTTAAATAGTTATTATATAAATAGTAATTATTTAATAGTGAATTATTGTAGTGAGGACATTTATTTTGAAACAGTTGTAGGCAGAGGAAATAGTTGAACAGGATCTGTAGAGCCAGATTGTATGTTTAAAGCCTGAGACAGAGTATAGTTTAAAAGTTAAATATAGATAGTGTAATGGATGTTGATAGACAGAAAGTTGAATGGATGTTGATAGGCAGATTGTTTAATGAATGTTGATGGGATAGTTTAATGGGTAGATGGGTAAAGTTGGATGGAATGTGCCTTATATCCTTGTAGAATGGAGATACACAGAGAGAGTTGGCCTAATTGAGCAGAAAGCAGTTGATACAGGTGCAATCAGTTTAACTGGCTTTTTGATGGGACCTAGTTGAGCAGCTGGAAGTTGATACAGGTGCAAATCAAGTTAATTAGCCCATTATGATGTCATAGTCCCCATACAAAGTCTATGAGGAAAAATAAGCTTGTTTTTTTTATTAATATCTCAAAAAGTATAAAGTTTACAAAAGTGAAAAATGCATTCCTCAAGTCTCCTTTTCAAGACCTACGTTACAAAGTTTGAACTAAGTTTCTACGTTAAACGGTTGAAGCTGAATTAGACGCAGAAATTTGGTGGGAAGAAGAAGAAGAAGAAGAAGAAGAAGAAGACTTCGGATAACAGAACAGTGCATTTTCATGCACTGTAATAAGAAGAAGACTTCGGATAACAGAACAGTGCATTTTCATGCACTGTAATAAACAACTGGTGTGACTAGTTTCGGATTGTAGGGTAAATTCCAGTAGGCGCGCACCCTATAGTACGCCCATGAACGTTATCCTGCATCTGTTTCTCTGCACTCCACTAAGCAGCTGGCAAGATAATTGCCAACAAGACATGCGCAAGACATTACATCACCTCCTTGAGCCAACAGGTGGGGTCCACTTTTCTAAAGGCTATAGCAAATATTGTAGGTAGGCACCCATCTACAATATTTTGTTATATATAGTCGTAAGGATAACACTGCCATGCTCCAGCCGGCATGCTTAGGCCTATCTAGACTGACTGTGTTCATCTAGCTTTCATTTCAACTCAAAAGTTTCAAACAATTTGGAAATATTCATACAGTGAGGAACACACTAGCCTATAGAGTAAAGAGCCACTCGTTACAAGTGGCGGGTCACACGTTTTGCGTTGGCGTTCGCCACTGATCTCAAAAGAATAGGCCTAGGCTGAAATCAGTGTGGCGTTCACTCCTGAATCTAAGTAGGCTATTCTAACTCCACTACAATGCTTCCCTCTTCTGGAGAGAGGGAGGACGTTTTACAACGTTTTTAGTCTGCCAATTTGTGAAGTTAAGATAACCTAAACTGGACTATTTCAATATGCTATGCTGACGGGTAATTTACAAACTAGATGTACCGCAGAGCGGTACAAAATATGACCGCCGCCCAGTCCAGCACATTTTTTCCACAAAAATAAATCACGCTGAAAGGCCTATATGATTCTAACTGTCTTATGCATTATCCACACTCAATTCTCACTGGTATCTGCTAGACAACAAGTACCAAAACATGATTAGTTCATACTAGATTTCACATGTAAAATTCATTTTATACAACCCCACCCCCATCTTGCCCATAATTCTGAGAAATTCTTGAATTGTGTGCATGTGTGCGTGTACACGTTTATGTTTATGTGTGTGGGTGTGTGTGTGTGTGCGTGTTTGTGTGTTTGCCTGCGTATGTGTGTTTGTGCATGTGCATGTATGCGTACATATGTCTACTGTGTGAGTATGTGTCATATGTATGATTACTGTGAATGTATGTGTGTGCGTGTGTATCTGTTTATGCACATGTGTGCACATGGAATGGGTTAACATGACCCCTTGAGGCAAACATACGGAAAAAATTGGTCATCCTAGGCCCTACGGTTCTCAAGATATTCACAGAAAACTGTGTCTGCCCTACCCTCCTTTCAGGGGGTCCAGTACAGCGGGGGGGCAACAGATCAAAACGAAAAACTATGGTTCCATGCTATCCATGTGGGGTTACATGCCCACCAAGTTTCGTGTACCCCGGTCTTTCAGTGTCCCGGGAATCCTTGTTGGTGTACGGTCACTAAATGTACACATAAATGTATTAATAAAATATATTCATAATGATCCTACACTTTCAATTTCGTGCAGTTTTGACCATGTCAGCCAGAGATATTATGATGAAAACACCTAATATTGCGCTATACATGAAATGAGTGGTTATGGAATGGGTTGACATGGCCCCTTGAGATCAACATACAAAAAAAATGGTCCTCCTAAACCTTACGGTTCTTGAGATATTCACAGAAAACTGTGTCTGCCCCACCCTCCTTTCGGGGGGTGCAGTCGAGCGGGGGGAGGTCGAGCGGGGGCGGGGGCGGGGGCGGGGGGGGGGGGGGGCTACAGATCAAAGCGAAAAACGATGGTTCCATGCTATCCATATGGGGTTACATGCCGCCCAAGTTTCGTCTACCCCGGTCTTTCAGTGTCCCGGGAATCCTTGACGGAAATTTGGACATGCGAAAAAGAAAAAAAAAAAAAAAATCTGACTAAACCTATATGCCTATTATCATCATCATAGTAATAATAATAAATAAACATCTAAATATTCCTATTATAATGAGCGCTGTTAAAAATAGCGCTCTCTATCAAGTAGAAAGCCCTGAATGCAATTTTCAAACTATGGCACGCTCCATTGCCAAGTGCTTGTGGCTAAACAGATAGTGGATGAGCTTCATTTGTTTTTACATTTGTCATTTGCCATAGTAGCTTTTTGTCGATGGGTTTAATAGACTTGCAAAAGGGGGCCTTGTCTTGGAAAAGTTTGGGAACCCTCGGCTAGGCGATCATGAAATACCCTAGGCCTAAATGTATCATTATATCCCATTATAGACACCAAGAAAATAGGCTATTAGCCTATAGCCTTCAACAAGGCTGGCAAATGGATATTACGCATTTTTGCTAATGGAGAGAAAGATTTGCAAGGAAATAATGGAAGGCGTGGTCATGACAGGCCGATTTATACTAATATAAAGCAAAATATACACATTTGTTTAGAGCTGCAGTGTAGTCTACTGCCACACGAGGGAGCTCGTTTGCGTCAAATGACATCTAGACCTACAAAAAGTTGCTTCAACCACCGGCTAATGGCTTGAGTAAAGGCTGTATTATAGAAGTCACAGAAGAGCTACATCATGCATGCAGCCAAAGAAAGTAAATCATAAACACAGCCTATAGCCTACTATTCCCTATTGATAGGACTATCATACTGGCCACGCGCTATCTTCTCAGTCTCAGTTTGGATAGATCATTTCATTAAACATTTGGTGAACTAGGTGTTCTCCAGACATTTTCGTCAGTGCGCGCAGCCTTCTGTTGAAAGTTTGTTTAAGTTGAGGTGCCTGTCCTAGCCTAGATGCAGGTGAGATATTAATCAGAAATGGAGACTGTGTAGCCTGCTACAATTTTTCACATAACATTATTGATTGACATATAAGCCTACGCGTGCAAGGTATTTATTTGTTGCGTGAGTCTAATCTGTTAGTGCTATCAACGTGTCTGGAATGGAATCGTGACGCATCGTGCATCATCTCCGCCCCACCTTAGGTTGCACCTGCAGTCATCTTGGCGATAAAAGACAGACCTAGGCTACTCCTTTTCTATTGCAGAGCACACGATCCATTTTACTCGACCTGGAACGTTCCGTTTACAGCATTTATATGGAGATGTATTTCACTGATATGGATTACAACATGTCCCGAGCTTCTAATTTTGGTGTTGCAGTCATTTTCTTTGTTTTAATACTCTCAGGTAAGAGGATGCTTTACATTTCAAATAATCAAATTGCTTGACTGTTGCCACACATTTTCTCCGAAAAACAAACAAAAAACCTCTAGGGTCTACGTTTTTTACTTCATTATCTATTGAAATCAGCTAGACTTTTATAGTAGGCTATACTTCTATTTAAAACATGAATGTTCTCGGCTGATCTGTCTTTTGCACAGCAACTCACTCATAATAGAGACATTCAATATAATATTATCTTCTTGCAAGGATTTTTTTCAAATCATAATCCAAATCACAGAAAATGTATTTTAATATTGTTATGTACTGTAGCAACAAGCACAGTGAATGCAACAGATGTCTCACAAACAACCATGCATGTCAGCAGTTCCACAAATGACACTCTGATAACAGGTAATAATAATAATAACTTTACATTTTCAAGAAACCTATAGAATTTTTAAATTATAATCCAAATCTAAGAAAATGTATTTTAATATTGTGATGTATATTCAATTATGTCATATTGGTCTCACTATAGTGTTTTGAAGGAAAGACAGAGGAAAAGTTTTGCCTCACAATATCCAGTTTATGAATTCATTGTTATTAATGCAGTTTACTAATGCTTTGTAATGAAAGAGAGACAAGCCATACAAACGAAAAATATCTGAATTGAATCCAATCATCTGAGCTTACAGGAGTTCATACTGCAGATGTTGGCCCCACTCTTTCATTGACTACTGGGGACAGTACTGCAACCTCATCCTCTGTCACCACCTACTTAATTAGCATCAAAATAACAAACCGGATTTTCAACGACACTCTCAGAGATCCAGACTCAACAGATTATAAAAATCTCCGGGAGGAAGTTGAATCATTGGTAAGAGACTTCCCATCATGTGATTGTTATAAATATGGCACAAGCACACCTGTTTAAGTAAACAAATTATTTTGATTATCTGGAAGAACATCAATATGATCGTATAAATACGTATTCTTCACTATAGACCCATTATAGACCCTTTCAGCTGCAGAAACAAACATGTGCGTTCTTATAGGCATTTCCGGTGGCACAGAAAATGACATTGAGCTAATGGTAACTTGGGGACAAACAAAAATGTATTCAAAGTGTCTGCATTGGTTTTGAACATTTCAACCGGAAATCTTCTAGGAACAGATTAAAAGGTGATTTATTGTTAGAAGGGTCTGTTAGTTATCTGAGCACATGCCCGGCATCCCATCACAGAAGTCTATAGGTTGATCTCAAATAACTCACAGTGTATGGAATATGGTACTTATTATTGTACTGTTTATTTTTTTATTTGTCTAAAAACTTGAGGTTGAGGGGCAGTCTTTATATACAATGGCTTGTGACTGGTCTATAGGGCCAAGACAGCTGAACTTACTGCTGATCAAACCAGGCTCATAGTAATATTCTTGACATTTGGTGTATCAGAAGCACGGCTCTGCATCCACTTTAATTTATATATACTTACTATAAAAGAGACCAAAGCCTAGAACAGCTGTGAAACTGCTAATAAAAAACCTTCATGTATTTTCTTGGTGAGGTCAACATCTGCACATACCTTATAAAAGTAAAGAAAGAAGGACTGCATGGCAAATATCGATTAACATGTTACTGGGCTCTTTCAGTTCCGGAGTGCCTTGAATGGCACCAGTGTCCAATACCAAAGAGTAACACGCATGATTTTCAGGTGAGAGTTCCACTGGGTGTGGCACATGCAAAGCTCCACATTTCTATCAGAATTTGGAATGTTCATAATGTCATAAAAAAGTGCTGGATAAATGTGAGTGTTTTTTTTTTTTTTTACAGCAATGGGTCTGTCATCGCAAATTCAACAACACAGTTTGAAGCATCCAAAATAAATTCAAATATAGTTAGAAAAGGACTTAATAATGCAAAGTCCTCCCTGCTTCTACAAGAATCTTTTACTGAAGGTACAGTACATTTTCCATTTTTGTTCTTTGTATTCTATTAACATAAATACATTATTATTTAACCCCAAACTCCTTTTTGTTGTCTAGTTGCGTCACCTCCAGCCACTCCAGCTCCAACTCCAGCTGACTCCAGGAGCTCCAGCCCAACTGCAGCTCAACTGTTGACCACATCTCCAGATTTCAAAGCCACGACAGCAGCACTCAGCAGTACAGCCATGACCACAACATCTGCAACTGGCTCATCTACTGATGTCTCATCTACTAATGATGCTGATAACATCACATCCAGCACCAAAGGCCCTCAACATTCTCCCTCAACGCATCAAACTAATCAGGGAAACTCTACCGGCTCTTTAGTGAGTTTCAGTACAAGTGTGCTTGTACAAACAACTCAACCTTTGATGACCAAAATAACAGCAAGCCCAACAACAAGCACAGTGAATGCAACAGATGTCTCACGAACAACCATGCATGTCAGCAGTTCCACAAATGACACTCTGACAACAGGTAATAATAATAATAATAACTTTACATTTTCAAGAAACCTATAGAATTTTTAAATTATAATCCAAATCTCAGAAAATGTATTTTAATATTGTGATGTACATTCAATTATGTCATATTGGTCTTACTGTTAGTGTTTTGAAGGAAAGACAGAGGAAAAGTTTTGCCTCACAATATCCAGTTTATGAATTCAAAGTTATTAATACAGTTTACTAATGCTTCATAATGAAAGAGAAACAAGCCATACAAACATAAAATAACTGAATTGAATCCAATCATCTGATCTTTTATCTACAGGAGTTCATGCAGATGTTGGCCCCACTCTTTCATTGACTAGTGGGGACAGTACTGCAACCTCATCCCCTGTCACCACCTACTTAATTAGCATCAAAATAATAAACCGGATTTTCAATGACGCTCTGAGAGATCCAGACTCAGCAGATTATAAAAATCTCCGGGAGGAAGTTGAATCATTGGTAAGAGATATATTATGTGAAGTGACTGACATGTGGTGGCTCCCCATAATGTGATTGTTATAAATATGGCACAGGCACACCTGTTAAAGTAAACAAATTATTTTGATTGTCTGGAAGAACATCAATATGATCATATAAATACATATTCTTCATTATAGACCCATTATAGACCCTTTCAGCTGCAGAAACAAACATGTGCATTCCTATAGGCATTTCTGGTGGCACAGAAAACAACACTGCGCTAATGGTAACTTGGGGACAAACAAAAATGTATTCAAAGTGTCTGCATTGGTTTTGAACATTTCAACCGGAAATGCTCTAGGAACAGATTGAAAGGTGATTTATTGTTTGAAGGGTCTCTTCATGTTGCACTGAGTTATCTGAGCACATGCCCAGCATCCCATCACAGTCTATAGGTTGATCTTAAATAACTCAAAGTTTATGGAATATGATACTTATTATTGTATTGCTTATTTGTTTATTTGACTAAAAAGTTAGGTTCAAGGGCAGTCATATGCAATGCTGGCTTGCGACTGGTCTATAGGGCCAAGACAGCTGAACTCACTGCTGGGATCAAACTAGGCTCATAGCCATATTCTTGACATTTGGTGTTTGAATGAATATCAGAAGCCTTACGGCTCTGCATCCACTTCAATTTATATATATACTCACTATAAAAGAGACCAAAGCCTAGAACAGCTGTAAAACTGCTAATAAAAAACCTTCATGTATTTTCTTGGTGAGGCCAACATCTGCACATACCTTATAAAAGTAAGGAAAGCAGGACTGCATGGCAAATATCGATTAACATGTCACTGGGCTCTTTCAGTTCCAGAGTGCCTTCAATGGCACCAGTGTCCAATACCAAAGAGTAACACGCATGATTTTCAGGTGAGAGTTCCACTGGGTGTGGCACATGCAAAGCTCCACATTTCTATCAGAATTTGGAATGTTCATAATGTCATAAAACAGTGCTGGATAAAATGTGAGTGTTTTTTTTTTTTACAGCAATGGGTCTGTCATTGCAAATTCAACAACACAGTTTGAAGCATCCGAAATAAATTCAAATATAGTTACATTTGAAGTTAATAATGCAAAGTCCCCCCTGCTTCTACAAGAATCTTTTACTGAAGGTAGAGTACATTTCCCATTTTTGTTCTTTGTAATAACATAAATACAGATTTTATTTGTAATACACTTTACATTTTCAAGAAACCTCTTGCTACAGGATACAAATTACATTAAAACTAAATAAAACAATACAAAAACATACAACGCAACCTAAACATACAACAAGTGACTTAATGAGCATGTTTACAGTTACTGAGGCCATCTCATCAAAAAATGGCACTAATAATGAAACAACCGAGTCAGCAACCACTACAGGACCAATGACTACGAGAGTGTCACCTAGCCAGACCATCAACACAACAGCCACCACCGAGTCTGTGGGGACAGCTGGGGAAACTACTCCCAACAACAGCTCCATCACACCGAATTCTTTGTCCAACTCATCTACAAGCAGTCCTCATAATATACCAATAGCGACATCAATCACACAACAGACTGCGTCAATGCAGCACAGTGCTGGAGGAAACACCTCAGGAAGAGACACCTCAGTCCCTGGCTGGGGCATTGCCCTTCTGGTCTTGGCAGCATTGATCCTTCTCATCCTTCTCATCTTCCTTGTTTTCCTGGTGAGTCCACCATCAAACCTACGGAAATTCCTCAATTGAAACAGTTATAGCCATAATGACTAATTACAGTATATTGTCTATAATTGCACTTGCAATTGGCAAAAGTACCCCAGAACAGTGTTGAACACAGTAATATCTCATTGCCTAAAAACAAAACAGTCTCTCTTGTCTGGAGTTTCACTTTAGCTGTCCTATTTGTTTAAAGAATCATCAAAATGTACTGTCTGATTACAACAATCACTGAATTGTAAAATAAGTACCACAAATGTTTTTATACTCATCCAATTATTTTTAAACATATAGATTTTTTTCTCTTTATCAAATTTTCATGTTATTGTTGTACTGTCTGTAAGTTATTGAATATGGGAATTTGAAATTATCCAACATTTTTAATGTAATTTAGAAATACACAGTTCATGTATAACATTATGTTGAGAGTTTTGTTTCTGGTTATGTTTATGTATTCAATAAATTATGAATAAATATTAAGTGTAATTAAGTGTTGTTGCTTATGGATAAGTTGGTAATTGGATGTATAGACTGGTCATGAATGAACATTATTGTGTACCAATGAACATGACATTGGAGGTAATGCATATAATATACAGTATCTGATGTACCACTACATCTTGCATGGTACTGCTTGAAAATATCTTAATTGCAGTGTAAACCACACACAATTTATTTTCCAATAACAATACCATATTACCTTGTGTGGAGATTTCAACATTGTGCACATGCAGGGCGAGAAGTGTTGCCTGTTAATGATTCATAGTCACCCCCTGATATGGTCAGGTGTTTGGGTGGAGCAGAAACTGATGGGAAACAATGCTATTACCATCACCATAAATAGTAGCGTATTGATTTAGATTAAAAGTTAACATTTTGGTAGCATTTTGTCATGACATAGTTCTCCATGGTTAGTCCACCATCTCCAACATATCCAGCAAACCTACGGAAATTCCTCAATTGAAACAGTTATAACCATAATGACTAATTACAGTATAATGTCTATTATTGCACAGCCATCTCTGTATAACGAACCTGATCTTGTCAATATAATTTATGTCCTCCAGGACTATACATGTTAAGATGCAACTGAATTCAATTTGACCTCTTAGCACTTGCAATTGGCAAAAGTACCTCAGAACAGTGTTGAACACAGTAATATCTCAGTGCCTACAAACAAAACAGTCTCTCTTGTCTGAAGTTTTACTTCAGCTGTCCTGTTTTTTTTTCCCTTTCAGGTGTATTTTTGTTGTTGCCGGAGTGGAGGGAGAGGTTTCATGAATGTGTCTGATCCTACCCCCTACATGCCCTTTAACCCAGACATCCCCATGTACTCAACCCACACCACCATTGATCTACCACCCAATGGTAAACCCTATGTGAGTAATACTCTGTCAGCACCTGAAGAGTAAATAGTGTGGTGCTGTTTGCTTAAAAATGAGCTCTCTGAAATTCTATCAGAAGTACTTACAATGACATGATGTGACGGTAACTGTTGCTATTACAGTTGAATATATCATCCAGGACATAGTGCGTGTTAGTAGCCAGTGTGATACATACTGTACATACACAAACGACCACACACACCAAGAGCAGATAATAATTAAGTCAAGTTAATATCATTCGCATAGGACTAAGACATAATGAGGAGGCAGTTTTATTTCTGAAATAGTCACTGAAATGAAATTGCTAGGGACAAAGAGCACAGCAGCCCAACACCACAGAAGAATAACCCAGTGTGGAGAGCTAAATAGAAACAATGAAACTGATCAAAATGCCAGGTCCTCTCCAAGAACACTCTCAGCACTTTTAGTGTCGAGCATGTGGCTTCTGTCCACACCAGGGGAAAGGGCTGTGTGCACAGGCATGGCTTTGGTGCAGCAATGTTTTGGCCTTCTACTCCCAACATTCTCAAGTCCCCCCGGCTTTCATAGACTCCTCTTTGTCCCCCTTTTCTCTTTGACTAGGAAACCTGAGGCGTGGGAAACTCTACCCTCCTCATAGAGGGACTGGGCTACCTTCATCCAGCCTTCATCCCTGCCTCTACTAGAGCGATAGTTACAGCTGTTGCTCACTTATTCACTCGCACATGAACAATACAGGTCATGTTGGCATGTCAACAACAAAAAAAACAAAAAACAAATCTACATATGCACTAAGAGTCAGGAATGTAATGATGCTTAAAGGATTTCATGCAAATGTTCTACAATTCAGAGTAGCCAAAAGGTGCCATACTCATTGGGATCAAAAATGTTTGACAGGAAAAAAAGACGTGGGGTTGTACAACACAAAGCGGTTGCTTCTGAATAGTTTAAAAAATTCCTTCCCAGTGATACACAATGCATAATGGATTTTGCTCTAGCCGAACTCCAATCCTGATGTATCAGAACAAAGAGTGCATTGACTGTGTGCTGGTAAGAATATATATACACGTCACACTAGCTTATGCCCCGTCCTCACAGGGGTAGTGGGAAAAGGGAGGTGAGCCGCGTGTGTGAGTGAAAACCATGCCGACTGTGCTGTTGTACTTGAACAGCAAAGCTGGCATCATTACCAACAGTGAGAGGATGTTGTGGGTCCATGCTATGAGAAGGACCCTGATTATGAATTTTGAGTTTAAAGTCCAAAATGGTATCTTATTTAACAGGGCTTGGAAGCTATTAATGTGTGTGTATTGTTATTAAGTGTGTGTGTAGGATACGTCCTGAGATGGTGGGAACTGGAATATAATTGTGTGATAGTGCATCAGCAAGTCTCTTGTATCAGTTTTAATGGTAATGTATTCAGCCAAGTTCTATTAGCAGACACCAGGAAATATTCATACCCACTCAAGTGGTCCCTGAAAGCCACGCAACCATGGAAACGTTCTAGCCGTATGGAAATTGTAGCCGCTCATTGCTCTGAAGCCCAATGACCAAACAAGCTATTTTGCATGACATGAAATGAAGTCATTTTATTTTTGTCAACAGCCTTCAAGGTACAATCCATTATACTTAGTGTAATTGTTTTTGCAGCTACATGACAGCAATCAATCATTTGAGATCATAAAAAATCAGATACTTGCAAAAGACTGCTTTGTTGACCCTGGGGTTCTGAACCAAAACAGTGCACTGTGACAGTCTGCAAAACAGTTTATTACCTAAACTCCTTAAAGATTGAAAATGTTACTTTCAACAGGTGGACGATAATCTCAAGAACAGAAGTGGAATGTATGTGGTGAATCCTAGCGTGAAGTGATAGTCAGGATGGCTGTCTTATGGTTTGTACATCTGAAGGCTTATAAATGATTATGTGATAGAATAGGCCTGTTATATATTCATATAATAAAACTGAAGGGTATCAAACTGCTAAAATGTTACAATACCTTCTTAGCTATGATACAAAATGCTATACTATACCTGTTATACCTTCAAAACATTTTTGTTCGCTTGAACATGTTGTTCATTAATCTGCTGTTGCATTTTAATACAGGAAGGTGTGAGAGGACAATAACTGGTTCAACCACCAAATAGTGTGCCACTAAAGAATAATCAAAATGTACTGTCTGATTACAACAATCACTGAATTGTGAAATAAGTACCACAAATGTTTTATACTCAACCAATTATTTTTTAAACATATATAGATTTTTTTTCTCTTTATCAAATGTTCATCTTATTGTTGTACTGTCTGTAAGTTATTGAATATGGGAATTTGAAATTATCCAACATTTTTAATGTAATTTAGAAATACAGTTCATGTATAACGTTATGTTGAGAGTTTTGTTTTTGGTTATGTTTATGTATTCAATAAATTATAAATTAACAATATAAAGTGTTGTTGCTTATGGATAAGTTGGCAATTGGATGTAGCCTATAGATACTGGTCATGAATGAACATTATTGTGTACCAATGAACATAACATTAGAATGGAGGTAATGCATATAATATACAGTATCTGATGTACCACTACATCTTGCATGTTGCTGCTTGAAAATATCTGAATTGCAGTTACATTGTGCACATGCAGGACGAGAGGTGTTGCCTGTTAATGATTCAGTCACTCTTGATATGGTCAGGTGTTTGGGTGGAGCAGAAACTGATGTAAATTCATTAAACAGCAACCCTACATTAATGATGAAAAGACATCCGTGTGTGACTCATGTGATATGGACAAATATTTATCCCACTATTTTATCCAGTGTTGTAAGTTGTTTTAGGAAATGAGTGTCTGCCAAATGCTACTACCATCACCATAAATTAGTAGCCTATTGATTTAAATTAAAAGTTAAAATTTTGTCATGACATAGTTCTCTTAAACTTTACAATATCACCTGTACTTCATCTCCAGATCACTTGCACTTTCATCTTTACAGTACAATACTTTTCATTGGCATATTAAATATACCATGTTACAGTAATACAGCCCTAACATCAAACCATTCTACATACTGTCAGCTTGTGATTGTGATTAAATTAACGTTCACAGTCTGATATTAAGTGAAAATGTATTTAGCTATTCTTCTAATTATTAGCCTTTTTTAACCGTCATGTGTGGGTGCAGTCTCAGACACGATTGCACACCTCTAGGAATTCTGAGGCACAGACTTGGTGCCAATCTAAATAAGTTGGTTTTCTGTGGTAGGCTATCGGAGTGATTACAAATACTCCACCTCGACTTTGAATGGCCAAATTGACCTCATCTTAATGGAACAAACAAAAAATCAAGACAAGGCCATATTTATTTAGTAAATGGTTAACTAGGTGTGCACACTTTGTCAATAACAAAATAATAATGAAAAGATTACAGTAGGGCAGGCTATAACAAGGACTGACTGTACTCTCAAACACTATTACTAAATTACTAAACACATACATCTGTTTTAGGTGACTTTTGAATGTGAGGATTATGAATGCTAAGAGCACAATTACATAACAATGTCATCAGCTGATTTTTGTTTTGTGAAATGTGCTTGTTGGCTACATTGTTGCAAATAAATTAGTTTGGAAATGAATAGGACACAAAACACATGACAAACCCATGGTACTTCACAGACCTTGTATTGATATCCCTGGATCATAAGTCATAATGGGGTGGATACAATAATTTAGAGTTGCATATTAATTTGTTGGGGCGATGTTTTTATTATTGTCACGTTAGTTCCACTAATGAGCCTTATGAATCATGTCAGCCATTACAAAGCACACACTACTTATGACATATTGTGCATGTGAAATGTAGGCTTTCAGTGCACTTTCAAATAGAGTAAGGCCTATGCCCTATGCCTACAACATGCATGCAGAATCTGTTGTGTGACATCTGAACATTACCCTACCTATTATCCACCATCTGCATGAAAACATTTAACTGACAAGGGAAGTGGACATGACATATCACTCAAACATACTGTTAAGAAACCGAGATGTATCTTACCAGATTTCCAGCTTAGTATATTAACCTTCAGCGAGTGAAGGCAGTGGTTCTCAAAATGTGGCATTATACACTGGTGTTCTTGGGTAAGAGCCAGGTGTGCTTTAGGGTTAGTATTATTCATGATTATTTACATAGCTGTCATATTTTGTAAAGGTGTGCTTGGGAAATTCTTGATTTAGAGTGCCTTCTCACAAAGACTAATATCACTGAGCTTGACTAGCTAGCTAGATGAAGCACTATCCTTCAACAACCTGTGAGCCTAGATGAGGCAGTCACCTCAGTGGGGGCTGCTCATTGTTCTGACACCCCATTATTCTGGCGACTCAAGTCTGACTTAAACAAAAACACTTACGGTATACACATGACAACCACCAACTTAAGTGTAATTCCACTGTTGTAATTCCAAATGTACTTTGGAAAAGGTTATAGACTTTTGTTGAGACTTTGGAAAAGGTTATAGACAATTGTGAGCGTAATTAATTTGCCAAAAAATAGACAAAACACACAATTAACAAATTTAAAGATTAACTGATTTGACTGATGGCATTCCTGCTATTATTTCCTCTTTTGATTTGTATTTATTATGGACTAAAAACTTAAATCCTAACTGCAGACAAAACACACAGTGCCCTGATTCCATCTAAAAATTACTGTCCTTAGTGACCGCTAATGTCGTTATGGTTATGGGATTTAGCAGTGACTTACCAAATAAAACAATACAATAGTTAAAACATTAATAATAATATCAATGATCAATAATGAAAATATCAATATCAATGATCAATAATGAAAATAAACAAATACCACTTAAGACCCCTCTTGAAAGACCCAAAATTATCGCAGGAACACGGTGCACTGGGCAACTCATTCCACCAATGAGGAACCACTTACCACCATTACATACTTACTAGATGTACTGTAATTACCTATTACTAACTCAAACTCGGGGATTAACTGAGTAACAAACCACATTCAATACAAAATGGGGCTGACACTTTTATGATCAAATAAACACTGAGACTATTTAAACCATGATCACGCCAAGCCATGTTTTTAATGTTGAGGTCTTTATTTTTATGAGTATGGAGGTGTTGTAGACAGCTTGGTAACTATGTTGATGCTGCCACCATGTGGCCAGAAAAGACAAGGATTTTCTGAGAATAATCTCATCAGAGAAAACACTCCTGAACACATTGATTCTGTATTCACAAAAATCATCCCTGGCATTTCAAAACACTTCTACCTGACTGATGTTTTAAGAGGAGATGCATCAGCACCTCTTCTCAGTGTTGTTCAACCCTGGGACTGTAAAGTCTTCAGCCACAGCTCTAAGGCATACTTTGTGCCAGTGCTGACACGCTCGACGTCCTCGCCATGGGCTGGTGCTCGGTTGCAGAGAACAGACACAGACATGGCAGACTCACTCAGTTCACCCATGGGGGAGACCTCCATGACGCTAGACAATCAACACACACACACAAGAAAAAATGTTTTATGGTGTTTTGTAAGACATTAACTTTGGGATTTGGGATTGTTTTTATTGTGAACCTAAAAATAAATACACAGATTTTTCATACCTCTTTTTACTCATCTTAAAGTGTAATTCCAGCTAAAATTGACCCAAGGGTGTTTTACTGCATTAAAGAAGCCCTATGCAGGTCTGGTTATTCCTTCGCTGTTTCTGGGTTTTCGCCTGATTCGGGCTCGTATTTTTCACGACATAGCTCCCCCTGCAGCTTTGGTAGCAAGTGACTGCCACTAGCTAGCGGGCTAGCCATCAATAAACCAAGCTAAACACATAGGGCTCACAATAAAACGGTCGAGCAAACACATTGTTCAAGAGACTATCAAATCACATTACAAAAACGAAAAGTTCACCCAAAGGTAGGCTACTTACAATTTCAACAGCAACAAAGTCAAGTCGGAGTCCGTTTTGCAGTCTTCTTAGAAACTATGACTACATTTTCGAGTATTTCCGCCGAGTTACATCCGGATGTGTTCGGACCGCAACCAGAAAGTTGCATATTCGGTTTTTCGGCGGAGAAGCACTAGGGGGAGACGAAGCACCCACCAAACGACCCAAAAAGTGTTGTAGAACCATCAGAACGACTCTCAACCTGCATAATTAAGGTCATTTTTGCTAAAATTGTTGCATAGGGCCTCTTTAAAACACATCAAATAAGCCGTGGAGACCGTATTTTCGTTGATCAACCACTTACTCCGGTATATGCTAAAGCCCCAAATAGCTAACAGTGGATTAGCTAAGGGCCATGAGTGAAACGTTTCCCAAATAGCATTTTTTTAATAAGTAATAACAGCATCAAACCTTGTCAGTAGCTTGCTCAGGGTCGTTAACTACGTTGCTTCGTTTTATGCTATTTGGGAAGCGTTTTTCTCGCGGCCCTTAGCTAATCCACTGTTTGCGATTTGGCGCTATAGCGTATACCAGAGCAAGCTCTGTAGTGGTTGATCAAGAAAAAAATAATGTCTCCACGGCTTATTTGATGTGTTTTAATAGTTTTATTTTATTGACATGAAACATGAAAACCACAATTCTACATGAGTGTATTAAATATGGTCAACAGTACCTAACAGACTGGGGCGTGTTAGTGGGCATAGGGCCAGGGTCCTCTTCACCATCCACTGCTGCTACTATGGCTTTGACCAGGTTGGCATCCACCCATAGGCAACCACTCACTTCTGCTGGCTCTGGCTTCAGGGATTCCTGGGGATCAAGTGAAAGGCATTCCAGGGAGCTTGACTGAGCCACTCACTCGCTATTCAAGATTGTATCATTTAAATGGGGATTCAGTATTATATAAATGGTACCTAAAACACACACTACTATGTTTCATTGTTTGGTGGAGGACCATTACAGTAAAATAGTCATTACATGGGTACAAAATTCAACCTACTTTGAGCAGTTAAGCAAAGTGGTTAATACCCACAGAACATAGAATTCATTTGTTTACACAGTCTTACAGTGTTTGAAATATGTATTTTCATCATGACCTCAAACATGTTTGTAAACAATAAACAGTTTGGGGGGGGGGGGGGGGGGGGGGGAGGTACAAGGACAAATACTACAATTCTACATTTGCTCTGCACTTCTCTGAAGGTTATGTGTTATTCCAAATTCACCAAGCAAGCAGCCAACTGGGTGGATTATCATTACAGCTCTTGCAATGCCAAAGTCATTTGGAGAAAGTAAAACATCCACTGATTGCACTGAACATTGCTTCTGATTCTGGCATGTGTGACAGTAAACAACTAGCCTGGGAATCAGACACACTGGAGAGTGCACTGAATTTGTTCTGGCAGATCCGTCTGGAGACTCCTGCATTGGAATTGATTTCTAAATCTGCAAAATCTAAGGAACACTGTCTCTTATCCGGTATGAAGATAGACATAGGAGCACAATTTAGGCGCTTTTGTACACAACCAGTGGCTGTGCTGATGGTGTCAATAGTAAATGACTGTGACATACTTCCCATATTTCCTTTGAAAATGAATAAACAACTGCATTTAAAACCTCTGATGACTAGATAGATCTGTCTGCAGTACTTTCAACCTTTAAAGGTGCTCTAAGCGATGCTGGTTAACGTCACTTCTGTTGACATTGAAACAAAACAGAGAGCTAGCTCACTACTTCTTCCACCTCCCTCCCATGCAATTGAAACTCTCCTAAACAAGCATCTCGTCTGTGATTTGCTGGAACAGTTTCTTATGTTTTTATGGGCTAGGTTTGCCCAGGTTGTTTTTGTTGCCGTTTTTGGAGCCTGGGCTGTCCACAGAGATCACATTTTTTACAGTGTATTCAGGACACAAGCAGCTAGCGGATGGTGAGGTGATGTTTGCTGTAAGTGACAACAAATGTATTAGCCTAAAAAACGCATAGCATCGCTTTAGAGCACCTTTAATTAATGAACCAAGGTTTAATTTCACTGCTGGTTATACTCCATGGAAATCAAAAAGGAACTGCTCCATGGGCACCATCACACCTACCTGAAGCTGCAGGTGAGAGAGTGAGCAATGCAGAAGCATGTAGGTGACTATGTGATGCCTCTTGGGAGGTCCTCTTGACAACATGGGTGGGTATACCGACTGTGGAAATACCATAACATGATTAAACAAAGTGAAAGCAGGTTTCTATCTGCTATCTGATTAGCACAAGTTATTATAAGTTAGAAAAATACACTACACAGATACAGAATTTACCTCCCACAGGCCAAGCAACTGGGATGCAACATCATTAGGATCCAGCTCTAGTCCTGTCTCTTCTTTCAACTCTCTCAGTCCAGCATCCAGTAACTAGCAAGAAATCAAAAATGCAAGCCGACCCCTGCCTAATATATTGTTTGTTTTCCTTTGATAACATTTTACCAAGACTATATGTTTCCAACATTTTTATTTTGCATGAAAGACAATGATAAAAATGTAACCCAGCCTACCGTTTCATCTAGTTCAACGTGACCACCTGAAACAAAAGTATGTGATTAGAAGTAGCCTACCAGAACTCTGCAGTGATTCTATAGGCCATTAACAAATCTATATTAAGCCAGTGTCATTTATACCGGGTGGAACCCAGACGTTTGGGAAAATCCTGAGACTGGCAGCCCGTCGGGTCAGTAGCACCTTTTGATTTGATGACTGTAAGAGGATGGCGACACCAACGTCCACTCCACGGTTTAATATTTCATCTGGGAGAGAAGCTGCCTCAATTTCTGTCAGATATTTGAATGGACAGAATTGCGCCCTCTGTAGTATAACATTCACAAATCACAATTGCTCAGATTCATCTCCAATTGCCATTGTAGGCTACCTCAGCCCATAGTATACAATAATATAGTATTAATTCAAATACCCAAACATTACCCTAAGTTGCGTCAAGCTTCCGTTTTCAGACTCATATAAAACAAAGCGATTATTCTCAAGAGAGCAGCTCACTTTCACATGGTCATCTTCAAGAGAGTTGCGCGCAAAGTGCCCGGTGATGCTCTGATAGAAACAAAATGACAGTGACCGCATTAGCATGTCTGATACTTGTAACAGTAGGCTAACACCATCATGTGTGACACTTGCAAAACTAGGCTATAATAAGTCTACACGTCTTTGTCACTGGCAGCTGATAATGAAAACAAACTAACCTGCACGAAGCTGGCGCACTGCGGCACACCCTTATCCCTAGACAGGTGAACTAAGATTCTCCGAACCTTTTCCATGAGGACACTGCAACAACATTACCTAGACAAAAGTAATTTGCTAAGTAGTTAGCCAAAGCTAACTAGACCTGCACTCACACATCTCGGCTTTGCAGAGGTATCTAGTCTGTAGGCTACGTAGGTCACTGTTGGAAAATACTGCACCTGTGGGAAAATTAATTTATATCATAAAGCAATAACGGGGCATGCCGCAAGTCACACACAGTTTCTGCTCACGTTCGTTCACGAATTGAGTTGACAAGTGTCAACATCGGGGGAAAACCTTCCTGGTTATGTCAGAAGTGTAAAGAAATCTCATTGGCTGCGACAAAAGCAACGTAACCTCAGCACTGCCAAGAGAATCTAGGCGGAGCTGGTTGTGTAGGCTAGTTAAATTTCCGCGATAGATATTACAAAGTTGCCTATTTTGGACACACCATAGTGGGCCTACTATAAGACCATGTAGGAATAGGGCAAGGGTATTAATTATAAAGGTAGGCTACAGAATATCATAGAAGTATTAGGCCTATACATTAACGTAGAAAACGTATAGTATTGCTATAGTTCTTTTTCGTACGGGCATAGTGGTCTCGGAGATAAAAAAAAAAAAAAAAGACGAAAACAATTTTACAATCTTTCTCTAATTCCTTGGCGTCCATAGCCTATCTCGGCGGATCTCTCCTAGTCCCTAAACATTTCCAGTCTGGTTAAAAAGGTACAGCACAAATGTCTCTTCTTTCCCAGGTAACTGAAAAAGTCTTGCCTCCTTTATAAAACTGGCCTACCATGGAGCATAGCCTAATGGCCATTCGTCAGTGGTAAGGTGAATTAAAAATTAGATCTCATGTGTACCGTATTTCCCATAGACATATTTCACATCAATACGATTTTGGCCATGTTCATGTATTTCGTATCATTTCAAGTCCTAAGAAATACACTACCCCTGTATTATATTTCTCTAACTGGGGTAACTATACAGAAACTCAGAAACAGCACCTGTCCACACAGAGAATGTCTAATAAGGGGAGAACCATAGACATAATATACATAGACGCCGCATCGACCGCTGCTCCCTACTAGCGCTGACGAGATTTGGAGCCGCCATCTTGGACCGGTCATCCACTCCACTCAGTGTAATCTGTTTGGCCGGTGCAATGAGCTGTCAGCACACTTAATTAATCATATCTCACTGAATACCGAACAGATTTTCACGCGGTTTTTTTTTGCTGCAAAGGTCATACATGTAGCTATGATACAGGCCACATTGTTCGGAAATACAAAATACAACCAATAGTACGGTAATGTTAAATCTTACTTGTGAAAAGTAAATCCCCCGAGTATGGTCCGCCGATTTGAGCAGGAACATGCTGCACAGTGCTGTCATCTTGTGTTTTCTGCTGCAACGCAATGAGGAGTATGACCGGTCCAAGATGGCGGCCGCATTTCTTGTTTCCAGCAGCCAATGCGGCGTCTATGTATATTATGTCTATGGGGAGAACCGCCACTCTCGGGAAACTTCCGGTTTCTGAACTGGTTGTAGTTCCTGTTCTGGTTCCACATGAGGGCGCTCACGGATAAGTGCATAATAAATGGAGGTCTATGGAGCTGTACCCCTCAAATCCACTTTTCTCGGGATATATTTTTTTGCCCAAAATTTTGAATGTTGCACGCAAAAGAGGGGGCAGAGAAAATACACACCGCTGAGTATTATATTTTTTGAGTCACTGATTTGTTCTAAAAAGCCTTTCAAATGTGTCAATGACGTCATTCATTAGCAGAAAGCTAGTGTGTTGTGGGCAACAACGACCCAACCTGTAAGAAATCGAAAGGACGTAAGTACTCGTTCATTCAACTTTTGACCTATAATCCATATTGATCTTGCGAAACCACAATCCAATCTTCGATTTTTCAACGACAACCTGGACTTTGTAGCTGAGAGGGCCGGTGCTAGTCATTACCACTCCTGGTACCCATTTCCGACGACCTGTAAAATCCCTCACCCACACTTCAGAGCCTGACATCAGTGCCCTGGTAGGTCTGGTGCGGTTCCCCCTACAGATCATGCGTTCTTGGCTCTGGAACACTTTGGTCTGGCTTTAATAGGTCCCATCTTGTTCTGACAGGACGCCCAAACAGCATCTCTGCTGGTGACCTCCCCGTAGTTGCATGAGGTGTCGATCTGTATGCTGCTAAGAACCTCGATATGCGTGTCTTCAATGACCCTCCCGACCCCATGGTTTTCTTCAGGGCCCTCTTTACCGTCTGAACTGCTCTCTCAACTTAGCCATTTGTGGATGGCTTGTAGGGGGCAGATGCTATGTGCCTTACACCATTGGATGCCAGAAATCCCTTAAACTCTGCACTTGTGAAGTACGCTGCATTGTCTGACACTATCGTGTGGGGAAGGCCGTAAATGCTGAACATCTCCCTTAAGTGCTCAATTGTTGCTGCTGACGTGGCTGCCCAGACTGGGGCCACTTCCAGCCATTTTGAATGCGCATCTACTGCTATCAAGAACATCTCCCCCAGAAACGGACCTGCATAGTCTATGTGAATGCGTGTCCATGGCTTGCCAGGCCATTCCCAAGGAGATACTGGTGCCTGGGGAGGAGTGTTACGTACCTCTTGACAGATAATGCAGGCATGCACTTTCTGTTCTATCTCATTGTCCAACCCTGGCCACCACATGTGACCTCTGGCTTTTGCCTTCATCCTCGAAATTCCCGGGTGTGGCTCATGAAGTTCATGCAGCAGAATTTCACGAGCGTGTGGTGCAACCACCACACAAAGTCCCCAGAGCAGGATGCCATCTTCCACACTGAGCTCTACTTGTCTTTTAAAAAACGGCCTTAAAGCCTCAGCTGGGCAGCTGGGAGGCCATCCCTCTTTGACGAAACGGCAAAAACATTTGCCAGTGTAGGGTCCCTTGCGGTCCACAACTTCAGCTGCTGGCTGGTAATAGGGGCTGTCTGAAGCTGTTTTAGTAAGCATGTCAGCTCAGCTGGTCTGTTTGTCTCCTTGGGCCTTTCTGGAAGGGGAAGTCTGCTGAGACCATCAGCGTTTGCAATGGTGGGTCCTGGATTGTATGCGAGGACATACTGATATTGAGCCAGCAGTAGAGCCCAGCGCTGGAGACGTGGTGAGGCTGCCGGCTGAATGCTCTTAAGCTCCCCAAGGAGGCCCAGCAGGGGCTTGTGGTCTGTTTGTATGGTAAAGCCACGCCCGTACACGTATTGGTGGAACTTTTTCACTGTAAATATTACGGCAAGGGCTTCTCTCTCTAACTGCGAATAGTTCTTTTCAGCTGGCGACAATGAGCGGGAGGCAAAACAGACAGGTCTCTCGGAGTTGTCCATCCTATGTGATAAAACCGCTCCTACTCCGTATGGAGACGCATCACAAGTTATGATTAGGGGCAATTGTGGATTATAATGGACAAGCAGCGTTGAAGCTGACAGCAAGTCTTTTGACCTCTGGAATGCTACATGCTGCTGAGAACCCCATCCCCACTTTACCCCAGCCTTTAAGAGGCCATGCAGAGGGGCCAACACTGTGGACAAATCAGGAAGGAATCGGCCATAATAATTGATCGTTCCCAGGTAAGCACGCAGTTCGGTAACATTTTTGGGCTCTAGTGCCTCACTTATAGCTCTTACTTTTTTTTCCAAGGGTTGGAGACCAGCGGCAGAGACCCGATATCCTAAATATTCAACCGCTGGAGCCATGAATTCGCACTTAGTCCTTTTTAGCGTGAGACCTGCTTCCGGTAATCGTGTCAGGACCTGACAGAGTGTTTGGAGATGGGCTTCTTCTGACGGCCCTGTCACCAGGACATCATCCAGATAAACAGTTGTGTGTGGAATTCCTGCCAATTAGTTCTCCACTGTCCTCTGAAAAATTGCACAAGCTGAAGAAACTCCAAAAGGGAGACGTGTGTACTGGAATAACCCCTTATGAGTGTTAATAGTCACCAGTTTACGCGAATCTTCAGCTAGAACCAACTGTTGGTAGGCATGGGACATGTCTAGCTTAGAGTAGCTTGGGCCCCCAGCCAGTGTAGCAAAAAGCTCCTCTATTCAAGGTAGAGGGTACTGTTCTAATCTTGAAGCTACATTTGCGGTTAACTTATAGTCTCCACAAATCCTAACAGTACTGTCCGGTTTCATCACAGCCATGATGGGCGCTGACCACTCAGAGTGTGTAACAGGTTCAATGACCCCTGCTGCTTGCAGTCTGTCTAACTCTGCTTCAATCTTAGATCGCGAAAGGCACAGGCCTGGCCTTACAGTAGCGAGGCTTGACAGATGGGTTAACATGGAAACGCACTTCCATACCTTTTAAGGTCCCCAGCTCATCTCTGAAAATCTCATTATGTTTTGAGAGGACGTTTTGCAGCGCGTTATCTGACACCTTGAAGATTGGC
The DNA here is from genome assembly GCF_018492685.1 of Alosa sapidissima. NCBI lineage: Eukaryota > Metazoa > Chordata > Actinopteri > Clupeiformes > Clupeidae > Alosa > Alosa sapidissima. The sequence goes on along the minus strand of NC_055966.1, from coordinate 21,189,641 downwards.
TTGAAAAGTTCTTTCCAATTTAGTCGTAACACGCCCATCCAGTCCCGCCCCAGCAGATTTGGACCCCGATTTCGAACCACCAGTACATCCAGAGTGGCTGTCTGGCCCTCATAGTAGACATTCACCGTCATTTTCCCTTTTACTTCTACCTTCTCCCCCGAGAAAGATCTCAGTACCACGTCAGAGGGTAGCAATGCCAACCCAGGTGCTGCGGCTTGCATTTTCTTGAAACAGTCCTCCCCTATAACTGTGCGTGATGCTCCTGTGTCCACTTCAAATTGCACTGGACTGTTGTTCAACTTGACTGTAGTCACAATGGGGCCATGCGGCTTTCCTTTCAGTGCCATTAGATAATCAGTCTGTTCCTCCTCTTCCCCTGACTCTTGAGATGGAGGGGACTCAGACATAAGGTGAGCGGCTTTTGGGTCCTGCCTCCTAGCTACTTTCCCTTTGTCTTGTTTACGCCGCTTACACACTTGGGCTATGTGACCCACACGTTTACAAAAGTGGCACATCATTTCCTTAAATCGACACGAATCAGCTGTGTGCGCATATCCACAGTGATAGCAGGTTACTGGTTTTGTAGGTTGTCATGTTTGTGTCATGGACCCCGGGTTTGCTACTTGATTTACTTGAGAAGTAGGCTGCAAGGTTTGTGCACCTTTATCTGCTGCTTCCACTGCTATTGCTTTATCAAGGGCAGACTTCCATGTTAAATCAGACATTGCTAGCAGGCGGCGCTGTGTCTGTTCACAACCTATGCCCCAAACAAACTGGTCTCTCAAGCGCTCTTCTAAAGTAGCACCAAACCCGCAATGTGTGGCTTGATGTTTTAATTTTACCACATAGGATGAGACTGCCTCCCCTCGGGCTTTTGTACAGGAGTGGAATTTAAACCTCTCCACAATTTGACCAAGTCAGTATACTCAATCTCACTTGGTTTTGATGGCGCTATCAAGTCCATTATTATTCCATACAGAGCACTGTCACACACAGAGAGAAGATTGGCCCGTTTCATTTTTGCATCTGTTACCTCGTTAGCTTCAAAGTATTCCAATCTTTCCACATATCTACTCCCAGTTCTCTGATTCTGGATCGAATGCCTCCACTTTTCCAAAGACAGACATTGTTGCAGCTTCCTCCACTTCAACTTCACTATCAGCAAACTATCATGGGGCTAACTACTTGCCTTCTTTGAGTAGCCTCGATGCAGACCTTTTTCAGTGCAAGGTAAGTCAGATCAGCATGTTTTATCCTTGTCGCCAAATATTATATTTCTCTAACTGGGGTAACTATACAGAAACTCAGCAACAACTATACAGAAACTCAGCAAGTCCACATGTCTCTTTTTATTCTTCTCCCCAAAACTACATGTGTCTCAGTGAACTCCTGCATGTAACTTCATACTACTGCACCCTAGTGGTGGCTCCATAAATGTAGGATACAACACCCTGGTCTCAAGTCCAGTAAGTACTCTTTTGCCCCTTTTTTCTCCTAAAGAGGGTTTAAGACAAACAGGTTAGAATTCAGAAGGCCAATCTCAAATAATATCTGATTTGTGTGTGTGTTTGTGTGTGTGTGTGTGTGTGAGTGTGTTGCAAAAAAAAAAACATGCTTTTAAATAATCCACAGAAAAAAATTGCAAAGTGCACCAGACTGTTTCAATTTGAAGTCCTGTTAGAATTTAGGTCTGTTACAACTGGTCGACAGAGGACGCCATATCCATGGCACCATCATTCACCTAGACAATAGCAATTCCTATGTTAGGATGCTATTTATAACTTCAGCTCTGCTTATAGCACACTCCCCTAACGCGAACCATCTCCTCCACACTGACTCTTAATACCAGTGCCACAGGTGGGTGTGCCCAGCCCACTCCTGTACTTAATTTCTTGCCATGACTGTGTCTGTGCATAGCACTAACTGCATCAAGTTCACGGTAACTGGCCTGGCCTGATCAGCAACAACTAGGAACCTCTCTAGAGGGAAGAGATCCGGCACCAGGCAGCATGATGTGCAAACAACACCACAAAAACCAAAGAGCTCATTGTGGATCACTGGAAGGCAAAAGGGGGTCAAGGATACACCCATCCAGATTAAGGAAGCCGAGGCACAACGAGTCTCCAGCTTCAAATTCCTTGATGTCCATATCTCTGCAGATCTCTCCTATTCCCTCAACATTTCCGGTTTGGTTAAAAAGACACAATAATGTCTCTTCTTTCTCAGGAAACTAAACCAGCCTGTCTTCTCTCGAGAGCATCTTCATAACTTCATAAACTGCATCAGTGTATGGAAACGGCACAACAGCTGACTGGAAAGACGTGAATAGTGGTAATAACTAATCAACATATCATTGCTACCTGCCATCACTTACCTTCAACACACAGTGTGATGCAGTGGACACACATCATCAAGAACAGTATCCTTGCTGAACCCTCACACCCCACTAATAGTGACAACTATTTGGGACGACTCGGTGAGCCACGATTCAGACCTTCATCCAGCCCACTCATCCAGAGTCCAAAGAAACCCCTAGAACAAATCAGGAGAAAAACCAAAGGTGGGATGATTCAGAGAGCCAATTACAGGGAAGTATAAATTTGCCAGTAAAAAAAGCAGTAAAAATTTCACAAAGAAATGAATGACATGTTAGCATCTGAATACTCACCCAAAGAGAATCTTTTATGTTTTTGTATTTTGTACATGTATTTCTTTGTTCGGTATTTTTGTTTCTCAGTATGGAGATTATTGGTGTCACTGTAGAGACCAAGAAAAAAGGGATATGTATGTATGTATGTCCAAAATGTAAGTCATATTTCAACCAGATTGTTTTCCCCCAAATGTTTTAGTTTAGCAAGCATAGAAGATGTTAGGCCTCTTGACATCATGTAATTATATTTTTCATATGTTGCATATCAAGTTACAACTTCATTGTCACTTGTTCACAGCCCTCATTCATCCACTCCACCCCACATCCATGCTCTCTTTCTTTTTTCTCGCCCTCTCTAACAGTCTCTTTTGTCTCATGGTGGCCTCTTTGGCTGAGGGCGTCCCACTAGGAAGACAACAATGCTAACCTGCACCAGCTACTACCAATATAAATGTCGAGTGTAGCTGAGTGTGTAAGAGCATTCGAAGAATATGGTTCCAAAAACACTATGGACCCTTTCAACAAGGTAAACAAAAACAATGCTTGAACGTTCTATTTGGGCCCCAATCTACTTCCTCTGCATTAAGATAACATATGGAATGTTAAAAAGGAAGTCTTGTGGGGCCAACTATGATGCTGATAATGGAACTCTCTTGAAAGGGTTTTGAAAACATTAATAAGTCATGTTATTTAATTTAATATTTCAAGTAATATCAAAATTGCAGTTCTGTTGATTTATACAGTATAAATAATAATAACCAGTTACATTTCCACTGAAATTACTTAGAAAACAAAATGATAAAAAATCATTTATGAAAAATCATTAAAATAGAGGATAGAGCATTTTGGAACCAAACTCTTCATTTTATAAACAATATATCCTGTAATAACATAATTCTACAACCCATATTTCAATACATAACATAGCAATATGTGTTGATAAGCATTTATTGTTGTGGCTCATTTCAATGATGACATACTTCTTTCTGCGTCTCTTTCTTCTTTATCTACTAACTCTGCACACCGATCAGTATGACATTGTGACATATTTGCCTGTAGGTGGAGGTAGAGACTGAGGATCGATCATTCCCTGTTGTGAGACAAGTAAACTGGCTTTGGTAAAGTCAGCAGGAAATATCAGATGCTTCACCATTCCCTTAAAGTCTTTTGTTGTGGTTCAATCATTAGCTGTGCTTCCCTTCAGGTGACAGATAAGGAACTAGGGTGTAGCTCACCGTCACCTCTATACTGACCATTCACCACAGTGAACAGAGTCGCAAAGAGGAAGGGGTGTGTAGGTGTGTTTATGTGCTGACATATTGTGGGCCCCTAGGATTTTTAAAATTTTAGATTCAATTGCAAAAATTTAGTATTTCAATCCTTATAAATACTTACATTTTCTGTTACATTGCACTTGTTGACAGCAGCATGTTGACATAATTGATATGTTTGGATGTGGCAAGATAAGTCATACTTTTTCATGTACAGAGGAGGTGTGATAAAAGGAGAATTCAGGAGACATGACAGGAACCTTTTTATTTGGATCAATAGTGCTAACACTAAATGATTGTACAAAGGTACAAAAATAGAACTTTGTAGATGATGAAATATGAATAAATAAATACATAAATAAGACCAAACGGCATAAGAAGAATAAAACAATAACAAATATTTCAAGTAATATTGATCACAATGTGTCTGTTTAAAATGTTACATCTATCCCCCTTGCAGCAATAAAAGGAGTTATACAGTTTGATGACCACTATTAAAGCTGCAGTTGGCAAGATTTTTTTGATCATATTCACTGAAACCGACACTATGCTTCGACAGAACAACATAAAGCAGCCGGTTTTAGAAAAAAAAAAACAGCACTTCTATCTCCACCTAGAGCCTGTTATTTGTTTTGCAAAAATCCACAACTCCTGGTTCTTCTGGTCCAATCAGAGCAGGGCTGTGTGAGATCTGACTGTCAATCACAGTCTGGTGCGCACTGACGAGCACAAATTCGATGAGAGGGTGCTCGGTGGTAGTGGGGGAGGGGCATGAGAGTTGTAAACTTTACAAATCCCCTCAATCTGTCAGACTTGCCAACTGCAGCTTTAATGGCAATACATTTAATTACAGAGAGTGAGCAGCATTGTCCACATTCCAGCATTCCAGTACACAACAACATGGCACTGTCCACCACAGATAGAACATCTGCATAGTTCTTCAGACACTTTCAGATCTGAGTGTCCTGAGAAGAAAAACAGGCAGCTCTGACCTTTCTAGTACAAATCCTCAGTGTATTCAAACCATTTGGGCTACTGGCCATCACTGGTGACTGTGTTCCCTTGATGCTACCCAGATTCAGCACCAGCTCTTCTTCCGAAGATTCAGCACCAGCTCCTTGGTATTTATGATTTTAAATTGCATGTGATTAAGATCACATTATTCCATGGCCATCTCTGTTCTCACTCAAACGTCCATACCTCAAGCTCCTGCACAGCAAAGTCATGGTGGCCAGAGAGAGGCTGGTTGTTAAATGTGCTGCAAGAAAAACTGGAGCCATGATTCAGGTCATCATCCAGCCAGAGTCCAAAGGGACCCCTAGAGCAAATCAGGAGAAAAAACAGGATTAAACATGATTCAGACATGGGCCTAACTGGTTGCCAGAAAAAGCTAGAAAAATGAACAAATGACTGTACTGCACTGTACTGTGTTGTATGAATGACTGCATGTTCACATCTGAATACTCACCCGCCTCCCCCTAACTGTAGAGAATCTCTGAAGCCCTTCACAAAGTAGGAGTTTTCCCCAGTCCAGCTGAACATCTGTGTAGGCAATGAAAGAGTCATGTTAATGTCCACTATGGACAAAATGCCACAAACACAAATGGACATAAATACCATAATATCCATGGCAATGAAGCCTAATGATGAAGAATATTACATTAGCATTTATACTACCTTAAACTCTGGACTGAAGGTGTAGAGGAAGGTCTCTCCTGTTCCATAGCAGCTGTTACTCACTCGGAATGGATGGGAGGAGAAAGCACCAAACACCTGCGCAGAAGGGACATCCATACATACATGAGTACTGAATCTTTCTATACTCAAACCGTTGTTCACGTGATAACTAGGAATTGTGTGTGTGTGTGTGTGTGTGTATGTGTGTGTGTCTTTGTGTGTGTGTGTGGCAGTGAAAATATATACAGTGCATGTGGATGAGTAAAACACAAGACTGGTGAGAATCAGACGTTCTGAGACAGTGTTGATTTGTATCAAGTATTTTGTCAGAAAGGCAAGCATGAGGCTGAAATAGTATATTAGGAGATTGTTACCTGATTTTCCATGTCCTTGATGACCAAGAGCACAGGCCTGTCTACGCTCGCCATGTTGCTGTAGAGAGTTCTGAGGCTGATGCCATGCACAGCTGTACTGTACACCAGTCGCCATGGATAGCCTTGAGTTTGAGCAGGTAGGTGGGCAACCAGCTAAAGTAAAACAAAATACACAATGAATGTATTGATAGATAGATGATAGATACTTTATTGATCCCCAAGGGGAAATTCAAGATTAACAAACAAACAATAAATGTATATAAATGACATAGAACTGTAACACAAAATATAACATTACTGATTTATAATAAGCCTTCAGGATGCTTGACCCATTATTGAGCCATTGTCTGGTGCAGAATATTACTGAAAACAGTACATTTGCTCCCAAAGATGACAAAAACCTAAGAAGGAGACCACAATGACTCACTCTTTCAAGGTGTTGATCCCTTAGTATTTCGCTGGGGTCTCTCAGCTCTGGCAGCAGATCTTCAGGCTCTTCATCCTCCAAGCTACATAAGCTTTGCCTGCACTTCTGATCTTCAGCAGTGATGATCTATAGAAGACATGTGGTATATTAGTTTATCATATTGTACGGTTCCTTTGGACATATTTATGAAATTCTCAATGTGTTTGTGCTGTATTAAACAGAAGATACGATTCTCATGCTTTTAATTATATGTTGTAAGCCTAAATGTGTTGATAATGAGAAACTTAAACTACAATGTAATACACACAGACACCAGTTCTCAAGTGCATCCAGATTCATAAACCTGTTTTAGCTTTTCTCCATGGATATTTTGTCATTGTCAGACTTAGTAATTGCTGAATCAAGCAGTCAGGGAAACTGAAGCATTTGCTATGCACTCTTCATGGTAAAACATCAAACTAACCTGCTCATGCTTCTTCTGGTAGAATTTTTCTTCAGAAAAAATCACCATCACAAAGGGTTCTTCACCATTCTTTGCAAAGTAAATAACAGACCAATTGTCTACTTTTGGTGCCATGGCAAAACTATCTTGATAAATTTTAAATAAAAAGGCTGCTTAGTATGCAGCTTTGTGGATAGCTACTGTGTCTGAAGACTCACTGTGGCTCCTTTATATACACGGCTAGATGCTTGTTTTTTGTCGTTGCGCACATTTCCAGTCAGAGTAGAGACTATTTGACTCAGTTTCTGAAGAAAAATGTTTGGGGTTGGGCTTAACCGTCTGTTGGCAGAGCCTGAGGGCGGAAGCCTACCATGTAAGGACTTTCCTACAAGCTGTGTTGCTCTTGTTAACTCTTTCATCTCCAGTTTGCAAAGATGTTGTATCGAAAAGCTGAGCTTAGACTAATTGAGTAATTTCTTTAAATCCATTGTCATTTTTACTCTTTCTTGGTTATCTGTGAGTGTAACCTAGTTTTCATCATACATAAGAAAACAGGCAGATTTGGAGGATATGGACTAAGGAGTGGATTGGTCATGGATATGGATTTGGATGGATGTATTTGATGGAGCAGCCGTGGCCTACTGGTTAGCGCTTCGGACTTGTAACCGGAGGGTTGCTGGTTTCCCGAGCACCGTTATTGTAGCAGGCAGCTCACTGCGTCCGAATTATTGTGTGCTTCACCTCACTGTGTGTTCACTGTGTGCTGAGTGTGTTTCACTAATTCACGGATTGGGATAAATGCAGAGACCAAATTTCCCTCACGGGATCAAAAGAGTATATATACATACTACTTATACTTATAGGCACTGTGTAATAATACTGTTGTATTATTTATACAATCCCATGTCAAGCCCTGTGGGCGTGCATTTTGGCCCTGAAAGGAAACGTGTGCACAGTTTGGGACTCTACTTCAAGAATCCCCATAAAGTGATGCTGTTCACTGGGTGTTTGACTAGGATCACTATCACTGAGTAATCATTCCATGTTGTTTTCTGTCTTTTAATTACAACTTTTTAAACACATTTAAACTATTGCCCTTTTATGCTTTCATATACTATTACCTTGTGTGTTTTATGTTTTCTTTTTTATTCTTTACTTTTTAAACTATTCTCTGACTATTGCCCTTCTACGCTTTTATTATGACCACCGCGCAGCGAAGCGGCGGTCATATAGGTTTACACACAGTAGACATATGTACACATGTTGCACATGCACACACACAAGCGCACACAAATGCACGCACACACACAGACACACACACACACACATATAAACATAAACACGTACACACACACATGCACACAATTCAAGAATTTCTCAGAATTATGAACAGGCAAGATGGGGGTGGGGTTGTATAAAATGTATTTTATATGTGAAATCTATGAACTAATCATGTTTTGGTACTTCTTGTCTAGCAGATACCAGTGAGAAATGAGTGTGCATAATGCAATTCAGTGAGACAGTTAGAATCATATATGCCTTTCACCTTTTGTTTTTAGCCAGCAGCCAGACCAGCAGTGACACCCTGCCAGACCATGACTTTGCAGAATTACTGAACCTAAGCAGGCTTAGTTAGTACTTGGATAAGAGATCTCCTTCGAAGAGTAGGTTCCTGCTGGAGGTGAACATCCTGGCACATAATGGCTGTTGTGCATCACTCAGACCTTCACCCTCATCACCTGAGGAGACAGCAAACAAGACCAGCAGGGTGGGTTATACAGCAGTGCAATATAAGATGCACCCCCCCCCCCCCCTCCCTCTCTCTAACACACACACAAACGCAACCTGCTTACGTCTCCCTGTCTTCAAGCGCAAGTTCAATGCTTGAACATCTGTTGGGGTCCCCGGTACAGAGACATGCAATGCCACCCTTCACATTGGCTCTTTTACAGGAGCATCTTCGGGCACACATGCTTTTCTTGCAGCGGCAAAATAACTCACTGAAGAAGAAGAAAGTTACTCTGGCAGACCCTATGGGCAGGCCAGCGAACCCTTCTTTTTCGGTGAGCTTTTTTTTTTTGCCAGTTTGCAAACGGAGTGCATTACCACCATCTTCTGAACTGAAGTGTGATGGCAAGTGTACCCTGTAGCCTCGTTCTGGTCACCGGGTGAATAAGGCAAATGTTCATAAGACTTTACAATCAGTCTTCAATGATGAGTTACACATTTACTTTTTTATTTATTTGTCTCTGTATGTGTCTTAAATGTTATTTGTCTCTGTATGTGTCTTAAATGTTTTGATGTGTATGTCTTGTATGATGTTGTATGGCATATTTGTTGGTACTACTGGCTGTTAAAACCAATTGCCCCTCGGGGACATTAAAGTTTCCTTACCTTACCTGACCTTATTGACTGTCTCTATGCACAGTCTCTTGGTGAGAAGGCTGATTTGATCATATATTCAGGATATGGAGTTTACATTAACACAGAGAAACCTGGTTATGAAGATCCCTGTATACATGATAAATACTTCTACTATAGTTACTCATTACTGCGTCATATTAATGCATACTAGTCAGTAACAATCACAAACCAGGATAAGGTGTATACATGCTGAAGCACCAACGTTTATGTTGGGGTACCCAAGCTAGCATCATTGGGTTTCTCAAAACCAGTATAAGGGATATTCTGGGTTTATGGAATCGGAATATGATGTTTACAAGTACAAACACAAAAATGGAATCCTTCAAAAAACCCTAACCAGGATACGCAGGTCCACATAAACACTCTCATTGACAATCATAATTGTAGATCACAATAAAAAGAGGTACAGTAGGTTATGCAGAAGAGAATAAATAACATAGGCATCACAGGCATATACATGTGGATCACAATGTACAACACAGAGAGATATGCAGAGAGCCATGTACATTCCTGTTAGATATAGTCTTTTTTAAAAGGTCAATCATGCAAATACTGTCAGGGAAATACATTAATATATCATAATTAATTTCAGATTTTTGATCAGGTGTCTCCCCCTCAGTTAGACCATAATTGGGTTCTGTATCAGTAGGGCAGAGTCGGTCGGTGGTGGTGCTGGAGACAGGCTTTGGCACTGGGCTGCCCTAGATGGAGACAAGATATGAAAAACCAAACACACAGCAAACAACTCATGCATATGTTTTTCCACCACCAAAGAAGGCTATAGGTACATTGCAGGTAGATTGCAAAAGTACCTTGTTCGTGGCCACAAGCTCCATCTACACAGAGTCTATCTGACCTGTGCTTATACTCAAACATCCATTGGTGTGTGATTTCAGATTATACAACTGGTTTAAATATACAATTTTTTTGTCATCCAACTTGCATGTGCTACCACATGACTTGATTTTAACGTGTGTTCAGTGAGTATTTCCATGGAAGCAGTTTTCCAAATTTAAACAAGATTATGGTTTTACAGTATTATAAAGTATATAACATAGCTATATAAAACGGTGACACTTGTTATGAATATACTTACTTCCGAATCACCTAAAGGTAGTAGCACGAACCCATAACATATTATGAAAAGTCCAAGAAGAAATTCCAACACCGACATACCAATCAGTATACCTAAAATGTTGTTAACAGAGTACTGCAAAGCAAAGAAGAAACATATTAATGGGATATTTGAAGGGAAGGGTGTGATTTGGTCACAATGGTAACAGTATATATTGAAATAAAAACATTTTGATATTAAAAGATATTCAGATATTAAGATATTGTGTGGGAACCTTTTTTTAAGAAGGGAGGAAACCTACCCCAGCAGTACTTGAGGTTTCTGATTGGTATGGTGTATTCTTTGCCACGAGTCCACAACATACAAGACTGAATAGAACATCCACTAGGTGAGTATAGAGATTAAATCTTATCTGTGGACCCAAATACAATCATAATCATTTTAAACAACTGCATTACTGTTTTCACTTCACTTTCCAATATTACACCATATGATGTTATTTGACCGCTTTTCTCCATATTACTTTCAGGGGATCAACTCTGCAAGTTACAAAGCATTGCAACATACAATAAACTGAGGAGGAGAATATAAGTTCCAGATATCTTAGAGTAATTCTGTATGTATGTGTGTGTGTGCATGTGTGTGCATGCACAAAAAAGAATGTGTGTGTGTGTGTGTGTGTGTGTGTGTGTGTGTGTGTGTGTGTGAGAGAGAGAGATGGGCGTGTATGTGGGTGTGGGTGTGTGAGAGAGATGGGCCTACCAAAGAAGGTGATGGCTTTATCGCAGGAAGCAGAAGACATAGTCCTGACAGCAGGATCTGAGTTAATACACAGGCCACAGAGGAAGACAGGCTGAATACAGAATATGTAATAGCAGGGCACCTCACCTGACAAAGCTAATAACAACACTTAATAAAGTAAAAAGGATAACTCTTCTGTCTGTCTCTTACCCTATCATACATTTACACTTACCAAGGCAGCATATGGGAGAAGCGTAAGTCTCTCTCGATTTAAGGGGTTGTGGACCTCAACATTTATGCCCTTCAAGATCACAGCAAGTGCAAGTACCAACGACCCAATGCTAAGTTCAATGAGCTGAGAAATTAAGAAAAAGTAAATTATTTAACAATTATTTAATAACTTGCAAAACCCTGCGAGAAATCACATGACAAAGCATTGTTTAGCATCACACACAGTAGGTAGACTCAGTACAGTTGAGACATATTTTGGTTTTCCACTACCGCACAAAAACTGAATAGACGTGATTTTTTCACATATTTCCTTTGCTTGTAGACTAAGGTATCATCAATCAATAATATCCACAAGTAATTTATATTTTCTCAAATTAGCCCATACACGGTACATTTTTGCTTCGACTGTACCCATATGGGGTACTCACAGTAATGGCATGTGTAGTGGTGCCCGCCAGCGGTACACTTCACATATGACCACATGCAAAGTAAATAACACACCAATTGTCTACTTTTGGTGCCATGGCAAAACTATCTTGATAAATGTTAAATAAAAAGGCTGCTTAGTATGCAGCTTTGTGGATAGCTACTGTGTCTGAAGACTCACTGTGGCTCCTTTATATACACGGCTAGATGCTTGTTTTTTGTCTATGCGCACATTTCCAGTCAGAGTAGAGCAGACTATTTGACTCAGTTTCTGAAGAAAAATGTTTGGGGTTGGGCTTAACCGTCTGTTGGCAGATCCTGAGGGCGGAAGCCTACCATGTAAGGACTTTCCTACAAGCTGTGTTGCTCTTGTTAACTCTTTCATCTCCAGTTTGCAAAGATGTTGTATCGAAAAGCTGAGCTTAGACTAATTGAGTAATTTCTTTAAATCCATTGTCATTTTTACTCTTTCTTGGTTATCTGTGAGTGTAACCTAGTTTTCATCATACATAAGAAAACAGGCAGATTTGGAGGATATGGACTAAGGAGTGGATTGGTCATGGATATGGATTTGGATGGATGCATTTGATGGAGCAGCCGTGGCCTACTGGTTAGCGCTTCGGACTTGTAACTAGGATCCCTTGTGACTAGGATCACTATCACTGAGTAATCATTCCATGTTGTTTTCTGTCTTTTAATTACAACTTTTCAAACATATTTAAACTATTGCCCTTTTATGCTTTCATATACTATTACCTTGTGTGTTTTATGTTTTCTTTTTTATTCTTTACTTTTTAAACTATTCTCTGGCTATTGCCCTTCTACGCTTTTATTAAGACCACCGGGCAGCGAAGCGGCGGTCATATAGGTTTACACACAGTAGACATACAGTATGTACACATGTTGCACATGCACACACACAGGCGCACACAAATGCACGCACACACACAGACACACATAAACATAAACATGTACACACACACATGCACACAATTCAAGAATTTCTCAGAATTATGAACAGGCAAGATGGGGGTGGGGTTGTATAAAATGTATTTTATATGTGAAATCTATGAACTAATCATGTTTTGGTACTTGTTGTCTAGCAGATACCAGTGAGAAATGAGTGTGCATAATGCAATTCAGTGAGACAGTTAGAATCATATATGCCTTTCACCTTTTGTTTTTAGCCAGCAGCCAGACCAGCTTTGAGACCCTGCCAGACCCTGACTTTGCAGAATTACTGAACCTAAGCAGGCTTAGTTAGTACTTGGATAAGAGATCTCCTTCGAAGAGTAGGTTCCTGCTGGAAGTGGTGTTGGTGGCTGGCCAGTAGGTGGCACTCTTCCCTGTGGCCTATTAATCCCAATGCCCTATTTCAGTGACAGGGACACTGTACTGCAGGAGATGTTTTCCTTTGCATGAATGTTAAATTGAGGTCCTGGGATTAAAGATCCCATGGCACTTATCGCAAAGAGTAAGTGGTTCCTTGATTTGCTGGCTAAATTCCCAACCTGGTTCATTCAATTTGGCCTTGTAATCATTCTCCCAGTGTGTAATTGGTTCATTCACTCCTCTCTCTACCTGAAACTAGCGTGTGGTGAACATTCTGGCACATAATGGCTGTTGTGCATCACTCAGACCTTCACCCTCATCACCTGAGGAGACAGTGTTACGACCCTGCCACAAACAAGACCAGCAGGGTGGGTTATACAGCAGTGCAATATAAGATGCACCCCCCCCCCCCTCTCTAACACACACACAAACGCAACCTGCTTACGTTTCCATGTCTTCAAGCGCAAGTTCAATGCTTGAACATCTGTTGGGGTCCCCGGTACAGAGACATGCAATGCCACCCTTCACATTGGCTCTTGTACAGGAGCATCCTCGGGCACACATGCTTTTCTTGCAGCGGCAAAAAAACTCACTGAAGAAGAAGAAAGTTATTCTGGCAGACCCTATGGGCAGGCCAGCGAACCCTTCTTTTTCGGTGAGCTTTTTTTTTTTTTTTTTGCCAGTTTGCAAACGGAGTGCATTACCACCATCTTCTGGACTGAAGTGTGATGGCAAGTGCACCCTGTAGCCTTGTTCTGGTCGCCGGGTGAATAAGGCGAATGTTCATAAGACTTTACAATCAGTCTTCAATGATGAGTTACACATTGACTTTTTTATTTATTTGTCTCTGTATGTGTCTTAAATGTTATTTGTCTCTGTATGTGTCTTAAATGTTTTGATGTGTATGTCTTGTAGGATGTTGTATGGCATATTTGTTGGTACTGCTGGCTGTTAAAACCAATTGCCCCTCGGGGAAATTAAAGTTTCCTTACCTTACCTGACCTTATTGACTGTCTCTATCTCTTGGTGAGAAGGCTGATTTGATCATATATTCAAGATATGGAGTTTACATTAACACAGAGAAACCTGGTTATGAAGATCCCTGTATACATGATAAATACTTCTACTATAGTTACTCATTACTGCGTCATATTAATGCGTACTAGTCAGTAACAATCACAAACCAGGATAAGGTGTATACATGCTGAAGCACCACAGTTTATGTTAGCAAGCTAGCATCATTGGGTTTCTCAGAACCAGTATAAGGGATATTCTGGGTTTATGGAATCGGAATATGATGTTTACAAGTACAAACACAAAAATGGAATCTTTCAAAAAACCCTAACCAGGATACGCAGGTCCACATAAACACTCTCATTGACAATCATAATTGTAGATCACAATAAAAAGAGGTACAGTAGGTTATGCAGAAGAGAATAAATAACATAGGCATCACAGGCATATACATGTGGATCACAATGTACAGTACGACACAGAGAGATATGCAGAGAGCCATGTACATTCCTGTTAGATATAGTCTTTTTTAAAAGGTCAATCATGCAAATACTGTCAGGGAAATACATAAATATATCTTAATTAATTTCAGATTTTTGATCAGGTGTCTCCCCCTCAGTTAGACCATAATTGGGTTCTGTATCAGTAGGGCAGAGTCGGTCGGTGGTGGTGCTGGAGACAGGCTTTGGCACTGGGCTGCCCTAGATGGAGACAAGATATGAAAAACCAAACACACAGCAAACAACTCATGCATATGTTTTTCCACCACCAAAGAAGGCTATAGGTACATTGCAGGTAGATTGCAAAAGTACCTTGTTTGTGGCCACAAGCTCCATCTACACAGTCTATCTGACCTGTGCTTATACTCAAACATCCATTGGTGTGTGATTTCAGATTATACAACTGGTTTAAATATACAATTTGTTGTAAAGCTACTTGCTGTAATGTCATCCAACTTGCATGTGTTACCACATGACTTGATTTTAACGTGTGTTCAGTGAGTATTTCTATGGAAGCAGTTTTCCAAATTTAAAAAGGATTATGGTTTTACAGCATTATAAAGTATATAACATAGCTATATAAAACAGTGACACTTGTTATGAATATACTTACTTCCGAATCACCTAAAGGTAGTAGCACGAACCCATAACATATTATGAAAAGTCCAAGGAGAAATTCCAACACCGACATACCAATCAGTATACCTAAAATGTTGTTAACAGAGTACTGCAAAGCAAAGAAGAAACATATTAATGGGATATTTGAAGGGAAGGGTGTGATTTGGTCACAATGGTAACAGTATATATTGAAATAAAAACATTTTGATATTAAAAGATATTCAGATATTAAGATATTGTATGGGAACCTTTTTTTAAGAAGGGAGGAAACCTACCCCAGCAGTACTTGAGGTTTCTGATTGGTATGGTGTATTCTTTGCCACGAGTCCACAACATACAAGACTGAATAGAACATCCACTAGGTGAGTATAGAGATTAAATCTTATCTGTGGACCCAAATACAATCATAATCATTTTAAACAACTGCATTACTGTTTTCACTTCACTTTCCAATATTACACCATATGATGTTATTTGACCGCTTTTCTCCATATTACTTTCAGGGGATCAACTCTGCAAGTTACAAAGCATTGCAACATACAATAAACTGAGGAGGAGAATATAAGTTCCAGATATCTTAGAGTAATTCTGTATGTATGTGTGTGTGTGCATGTGTGTGCATGCACAAAAAAGAATGTGTGTGTGTGTGTGTGTGTGTGTGTGTGTGTGTGTGTGTCTGTCTGTCTGTGTGTGTGTGTGTGTGTGTGTGTGTGTGTGTGTGCGTGTGTGTATGTGTGTGTGCAGGCGCAAGAGAGAGAGAGAGAGATGGGCCTACCAAAGAAGGTGATGGCTTTATCGCAGGAAGCAGAAGACATAGTCCTGACAGCAGGATCTGAGTTAATACACAGGCCACAGAGCAAGACAGGCTGAATACAGAATATGTAATGGCAGGGCACCTCACCATACAAAGCTAATAACAACACTTAATAAAGTAAAAAGGACAACTCTTCTGTCTGTCTCTTACCCTATCATACATTTACACTTACCAAGGCAGCATATGGGAGAAGCGTAAGTCTCTCTCGATTTAAGGGGTTGTGGACCTCAACATTTATGCCCTTCAAGATCACAGCAAGTGCAAGTACCAACGACCCAATGCTAAGTTCAATGAGCTGAGAAATTAAGAAAAAGTAAATTATTTAACAATTATTTAATAATTTGCAAAACCCTGCGAGAAATCACATGACAAAGCATTTAGCATGACAAACAGTAGGTAGACTCAGTACAGTTGAGACATATTTTGGTTTTCCATACCGCACAAAAACTGAATAGACGTGATTTTTTCACATATTTCCTTTGCTTGTAGACTATCATCAATCAATAATATCCACAAGTAATTTATATTTTCCCAAATTAGCCCATAAACGGTACATTTTTGCTTCGACTGTACCCATATGGGGTACTCACAGTAATGGCATGTGTAGTGGTGCCCGCCAGCGGTACACTTCACATATGACCACATGCCACGCCTGAGGCAGGACACCCATTGCTCTCCCGGCCGTGACCTTGAAAACCACTTGTCGCACACCAGGCAATGAGTGTTTTCTGTGCTTTTCGTTCTTCTTTTTTCCTCCTTCCTTTTTTTCTGCCAGGATCATCCTCTTTACCTTTACGGAGGAC
Source organism: Alosa sapidissima (assembly GCF_018492685.1). NCBI lineage: Eukaryota > Metazoa > Chordata > Actinopteri > Clupeiformes > Clupeidae > Alosa > Alosa sapidissima. The sequence goes on along the minus strand of NC_055966.1, from coordinate 21,172,822 downwards.
CTTTTTTCCCCTTTTTAAGAACCTCCTTTACTGGGGTGTCAGTGAGAATATCACTGGTCCTTTTCCTCCAACATTGACCATTAGCCTTTCTGGGGCCAGCTTTTGGGTAAGGCCTGATTAATTCAGGACTTAACTCTGGAACATGCTCCTGGTGAACATAAACACACACACACACACACACACACACACACACACACACATACACACACACATTTGGGTCAGCCTTGATCAGCAAACTCTTGCCTTTTTTCTTACATATCGGGCCAGTGTAGCAACAGAAATGCTGAACTCCTCAGCTACCTTCCTAATTGATTTGCCCTCCTACCACTTTTGAGTCCCTCTCTAAAAGCTGTGCTGGCACTCCCCTATGGTCCTAACTTTGTTACGGGGCATTCTGCAACAGGCATAGCACAAACATAAAGTCCACACACAGGCTACACAACATAACTAACACACACACACACACACACACACACAGACAACACAGAGACAACACACACATACAGCCTCTGCATATGCCCTTATTGTCTTTAATCCTTGTTAGGTGTTCATATTTTTGCTGCTCAGCCAATGTTCCCGGGTCTGGTGGACCCACCACATTATTAGGCTTTTAAATCAATATAACCATAACAATTTATGTAAAAATACTTAACAGGCCCAGCTAGGAGGAAGACACAGTTAAGGTGCATCCTATAGGGTCCAGTAAAGGGGTTGCATTGAAAATAAGTTATTTTTTAATAAATCAGGAAATGAGCCAAGTCAATGAGTTTGAGCTAGAATAAATAACAAATATCATCATTTTTCTTTTAGCAAACATTGAACAGGGCCCACAGACCCGAACACCTTACAAGAGTTAAATGAACTCTAACAAACTGTAACATCAGGGTGTATCAACTGTACCCGTTTTAGCCTACCACCTTGCCTATTTCAAAACATGCTATGTTAATATTCCTATTCATATATAATATTGGAAAATACGTCCATTGACAGTTTAATTACAAATCATTTGTGTCTTACATTGGATAATTGTGACTTTAAACCTGGCTGTTATCATAGCACTGCAAAACTAAACAGCATGTGACATAGGCCTATATCCTTCTGATGTCAAAAAGGAGCAGGGCTGGGTTGTTTTGGCACCATTTTCAAATTTTGACAACTAAATGGGGACAGAAATAATTGCGTGCTGTACTCTACCGAACTGAGCCGTGCAAGGCAGTGGAAACGGGGTAAATTACTCTACCCCGCTGACCACCTAGCATATTTTCTATATTTTACAATAACCTTCCATGACACAATGTCATGAAATATGACAGTTATTATGGCACAAATTAACATTTGTAATAATACAAGTTTAACAGTGACATAAGGATAGCTATTCATTGTGGAAGGGACATTAATTAAACGTCTTACCTTGGGGGGGGGGCGACTTTTGTCGATATCTTCGGACCGCCTGGGTCGTTCCAATTTCCCAAAGAGGACAATAATTCGCATGTGCAGAGCAAAAATAACAATTTGGGCTTGCTGCGCACGCTATAGACTATAAGGCATTTGAACTGTAGTAGTCCTACCTATGTCTCAACAGTACTTAGTCTACCCCAAAGAGACGTGTTAAATTGTTTAAAAATAATTTCTATCGACAGAACAGATATTTTCGGAACCGACAGCTCTCTCACCCCAATAACTGCAAAATTGAAATTCCCTGCCATCATGTAACCTGCAAGCCAACAAAAAAAATTGCTTTGTAATTACTCCAGTCTGTCGACCTATAAACTATGAAAATACTGTTCAAAACGTCACCTGAGATTGGACCTGTGGTTATAGCTGCATCAACGATGTCCACAATTAAGTTAATAATAATAATAATAATAATAAAGCTTTATTTGTATAGCACCTTTCATACACAGAATGCAGCTCAAAGTGCTTTACATTTGAAGCATGTAACACAAGTTCGCTAATAGTGTTTGATTGACCCAATTTGGGTGGCTCAAACTAGTCTAATATCAATCGGCAACAATGCACTAAAAGACAGCGGCAAACTTGCATGAAGACCTCTTGTCAAAGCATCTCGTCAGTGCAGGGTGATGATGATGGGATGAACACACCCCAATGAAGTCATACATGGATAGTCTATTGTCTCCTCCTACTCAGCCTTACTGTGTTTTTGTTAGTAGGCCCTAGCCTAGTTTTTTTGTTTTCAATATAATATAATAATATATAATACATTTTGATCAAGTTTTGCCCTCTTGTGTTTTGTATTGTTTTATGAACAATAATTTTAAAACATTGATTGGAAAAGATTTTGGACTCTCAAAAATAATTTCTTGATCACTAACAAAGTATTTGATCTTTTCCTCAAGATTGTTCATATATGTTACCCTAGCAACTAGCAGGGTTGGGTAGTAGTGGATTATATGTAGGATAATCTGGATTACGTAATCAGATTACAAAAACTATAATCAGCCCTACAAAAAAAAGTGGATTACTTGATTACATTTTATCATGTAAAGAATGCAATTTTTTGTGATAGTCTATAGCTAATGTTTAACTTGACAAGCAGCCCAACTTTGAATTAAAGACAGTGGAAAAAAAAGAATGTGTATGTCGTGTGCAAATTGTGTAAAAAGTATTCAGATTACGTTACATGCTTTAGGGTAGGCTAATCCAATTGATTACGTTACTGATTACAAAAATTGCCATAATCTGTAGTCAGTAATGGATTACATTTAAAAGTAATCTGACCCAACCCTGGCTATATGTTCTGTTAAAGTATAGTATTTAATCTGAATGCTCTCTCTGTCCTTGATGCATTGAAACAGATGATAATATCTTTTGGGGTCGCAGGCTAAGGTCTTTTGAATTGATTATTCAAACTTTGTCAACAAGAATATTTTCAAAGACATTTTTTAAACTTTAAAATTTATGTTGGGTTCCTTGACACTGATGTGACTATAGGGAGCTTGTTGTAACTAATCTATATCTAACTAATGTAGAGTTTTTGCAAATATAGTTAAAATAATACTATATATTCTATGTTTTTTATTGTCGTTGTTGAAACACTCCTATATAGCATACTTTCAAGGAAGTGCAAATTTCTTAAAGGAGGTGCTTTATTTTCTTTGCGTAGCTGGTGGTAGCTATGTGGTACATGTAGTCTCTTTCATTGAATCCTGTATATTTTGAGATAATTCAATCTTTGTGAATATATGGTTAGATTGTCACGTCAACATCAATCTTAAAAGTGAATATATTACAGGCACACTCACAGTATACATGTATATCACAATACAAAATGATGGTTAACAGTTATACATTGACATTTAACATTAACATATCAGCTCTGTCATGAGTTCTGTGCCCTTATCACATGGGCTCCAAACTGAGGCGCGGGAGCCAACTCCGTGGCTCACTTGGCCAAAACACCATCCTCCAGGAGACAAGGCATCCAGCAGCCTCAGACATGCCTAGAAACATTAGTGAGGTTGGCCTAGGTGTTTTCCATGTTGCATTTAGGCTACTTCACCATAGATAGTTTCCCAACTGGGACATGAGTACAGGAAGTGTGCAGCAAAGTGTTTATTGATTAACTAAGGATGTTTTTGCCCACTCATGCACAATGCATAATAAATCTGCCCTTGTATTCAAATGGATATACTGTACACTGTGCTGCTAAACAGTACTGATAAGACAAATATGAAGTACGAGAGAAGATTGTGGCTTGCAAAAGATGCTTTCTGTGATTTAAGAGTAGCCTTGTCACTGATTGTATATTGTAGAGAACAGGCAAGGCTTTTGCAGTAAGTCAATATTGTGTGCAAAATTCTGTGAGATACAAGTCTGAAGCAAAAAGTGTAAAAACTATAACTAACAACTACTCCTGGTCTTCCGTATAATAAAAAAAATCATATAATAAAAAAGGAAGGACTGCAACATTATCAGTTTTGTGTGTGTGTTAAGGACACTGAGGTAAAACACAACCTTGTGGCACCTCACTTCTGATGGTTAAGTTATCAAAAACAAGCATTAGTAGTTGGATATTCACTCTACTGAGAAAGAAGGAGTTGCTACAACTAGTAGGGCCTAAGCTTATTCATTCTGACAGTTTTGTAAGGTGAATCCTCATGATGGACAACCCTGTCAGAATGCATGGACCGGTATACTGAGAACTATTATCATCTTTATTACACTAGTAAGATGAAAAAAACATCAAAGTACATCAGCTTAGAACAACATACAAGATGCCTTAATGGTAGACTAACAAAAAGGCAGAGTTTAGAATATGTGCCTCTGCTATACGTTGTTTAACATTCAATTAATTAACATGAATCATGACATGAGTCTAGAAATGGTGTGCAAACAATTCTCCTCGTTTCCTTTAAGGAGATGCAGGAGCAGTGAGGTCCTCTTCTGTGAGCAGAGGAACAGTGCTATTAAGGCCAGCAAAAGATCCATCACCAACCTGCAATACAGCGGGGAATCATTTCAGACCATCTGTGCTGTGCTGTATATCAGTTTGAATGGGTGATATGCATGAATCTTTATGGAGGAGTGATATATCATTTGAATGAGTGATACAGTATCAATTTTTTCTTCAATATCAAAAACACCAGTTAAATGGATTCCTGAGACAATGGGAACTTTTGGGTGAAACTATACACACAATGTTTACTCCATACAAAAAGGAAACCTCAAACAGTGCTGGCATCTACAGATCAGTACAAGTACAGAACTAACCAGTTGATCAAAAGAATGCTGTCTGATGGCTTTCACAGAGAAGACTGATATTGTGGTGGAAACACAGAACTCGAACACGGCCATGACCAATAATAATCCTTTCATTCCATTGACCACATTCTGATTGAGAGAAAGAGTAGATGAGGTAACAAAAAATGTTAGGAAAATCACAGCTGTGTGCTGAAAATGTTGATTTGAATATGTCTGTAGGTAATAAATCAACTCATAAGTTAACCAAATTTAACACTAAAGTATATGTGTGACCTATATTCTTCTCAAAGACGCCACCAAACAAACGACAACAAAAACATAAAAGTGTAGTTATTCTTTAACCCTAAACAGCAACAAATTTGTGTTTGGCCATTTCACCTACCTTATACCCATTGACAGATGCCTCACAATTCCAGTACTCAGAATTGTACCCACTTTCTGGTTTTATGCATTCATCTTGTAGCTGCTTGGCCAGTTCCCAGCAAAAGTATCCGATGGCAGCTAGCGCCAACAGAGAACTGATGATGTTCATGGCCAAAGTTCCTTTGATCTGACAATGAAAGCTCCCATATCATGAAAATTTCACTTATTCAGTGCTTTTACACATGCATTTGGGTATCTGGGAGGACTACCGATGTAAAAAAAACATTGAAATAACAAAATCCAGTCAATTACCGTAATTACAGTAATTTCCCAACTATTAGCCGCGGTTTATACTGTACATTGATTTTGAAAAAAACAATTCAGCTATAAGGTTAATACACAGGGGCAGTTAATATGGTATTAATATGTTTTTGCTTTTTTAACTTGCATAAAACACTGTCCTGCGGCTTACACACAATGCAGTTAATACACAAGAAATGACTGTATACGCTGCCTAAGTCTGGAGACATGTGATTTAGTAAGCCGTTCAGAACTCAGAACTTCAGAACTAAGTGTGTTACACCAGCCTAGTTCCCTTTTAGCCAGTTATAGACTACCTATTGTAACCCACTTTCCTATCTGGTGCAAAAGGCAAATATAATAATTTCCCAAAAATCTGGCATGTTCCTTCAAGTACATGATAATTTTTTTTCATATTGAAATGTATGATCATTTTGTCAATAACCCCAGTGTATGTCTTTAATTTAAATGTGACACATTTTTTGGGAATAAAAATGTATTGTAAATTATTCTTACCAGACAAAAATGCTTTCCTTTATTTGCTGCAGCAGATATTGATCCTGATATCATAACCTGTGAATTTAAAGGAGCAGTTTCATGCAAAACCAAATTGGCAACCATGAATAAACATCAAAATAAACATGAAACCGACATGAAGGGCAAGGATAGAGCAGCTGCATCACATAAATCACTATGTTAAATAAATAACAGTGCTGGAATTATAAACAGTTTTGAGTAGGCCTATAATCTTGCTTTACTTGATACATTTGTATGCACAAAGAACTGCAGGACTATTTCACTATTACACTAGCAGGGGATTTCGTTTTCAAATTTAAATAAATCAACAACATCATTTATTTTCTTACAAATATTCCTAGACACAGAGGGACCTCCCCAAGGAATTCAGATGAAAGGAGACCAAGCACACCAATTACCACGGCCATCATTCCAAGGAATATCTGCACGATCTGCGCAGGTAAAAACAACAAACATCATTACAGGACACTGTAGTGAAAAAAATGCACAATCAACATATCAGTGACAGTGTGTAAACGATAACATACAGTTACGTGCTACTTGTAATAGACCTGATAAAACTGTCTTGAAAACTTACTCCAAGTTGCATGGGATGGCTTTTTTGAAAGAGCCTGGTCATTTCAGGCACTTTTTCATATTGCATGGCCAGCGTTTTAGATTCTGAAATAACATTTTTCATGGGAATGTCACATTGGTCCTCCAATGGAACAATTTTTGTGACAACCATAAGCCCATTGGCAGTGGACATTGCTGATGACATTGTCACAAAAGTTCTGAAAATTAGAAAAACAAAAAGGTTGGAATACACATGGATTTAATGCAGGCCTACAGTACACAGTAAACAGTATCACACCACCACATCCTTGTGCAACATAAGTGCACAACAACACGCATGCAACTGTCACAGGGTAACCCAGAGGAAGGGGGAATGGAACTGAACTTAAGGGATTCTTATGACATACTGTAGGGGACTGTTTATAATGCTGTCACCATGTGCTTGTTTGCAGGTGTGAAATTGACTCATGTGATTTGCAGACTGATTAAGGACAGGGTTTCAGTCAGAGAGGTGGGCTGGAGGGGAGACAATGAGGGGCAGAAGATGACTCCCAGACTGTTTGGGTGTGTTGCAGCACCACTGAATGCCAGAGGGTAAGGATTGCTCAGCCTTGCCAAGCTAAGCTCCTTCCAACTCTGTCCCTGTGAATATTCGGGGTGTGGTTTGCTCCTCAGGGTAGCAGGTGGGGTCCTTGGCGCCCCCACCTGGTGACAACTTGTTTGTTTAGCAGAAATACTAATGTTCTAGTAGGCTACAATCAATGACATTAACTTTCTTGATGGCAGAAATAAACTGAAGTGGGATTAACTAGATGTACCGCATAGCGGTACAAAATATGACCGCCGCTCAGTCCTGGACATCCGTTCCACGGAAATAAATCACACTTCAATTTGTCTCCATATTTTACTCCATCCCCCACTCTTGAAACTTTTGTGTATGCTTGTTTGGCATGCCTGAGTGTGTGTGTGCGGCTGCACAGAAAGTAGCCTACTGGTGCTGAAAAGGTGAATAGATTGTAGAATAGCCAAAGAAGATGTAGCATTGTTATAAAACCTTTAAAATCTCTAAACAATCACAAGTAGGGCAGTTCATCACAGTTCATCCATTGCAACTGGATTGATGAAAGGCTACATTGTATTTGGGAAAAGCAAAAGGTATCAGCATAATGTTATTTATTTATTTATTGTTTATGTATTTATAAACAAAAACATCTCTGTCAGTTCCATGCCGTTTTCAACAGCTATCAAAAACAAAGGTCATTTTTGGATGGATGGCTTTTTTGTGAATGTTTCTTCTTCTACATAAGATTTTAGTCATCTTTAGTTCATGTCATACTTTATTGTCAATGCACAAATTAAGTAACAGTAGTCTGAAACGTTATTGTTAATGCACAAATTAAGTAACAGTAGCCTAGTCTGAAACGAAATGCTGTTTTACATCTAACCAGTGGTGCAAATAACTGACATGTCCAAATGGGCCTTGATGAAATGCGTCGCTAGACTGTTCATACACATTTTAACGGGCCAAAGTTGAAGAGCTTTTGTCCGTTATTGTTCGTGCAAATATAGGCTGATTCATGTTCCCTTGCATTGTGTAACTGAGGTCCATGGCTAGTCTGGCTTTCATCAGACCAAGCTCAATCTTTTAAGAAATCAAAAAATAAATAGCGGGCAGATCAGGCTGGGTTCACCCAGCCTAGTCCATAGGCACCCGATATTGTTTAATTTTCCGATTGAGATATACACGCTCTGGCTATTCTAAATGCAAAAATGCATCAGGGAGTTATGACAAAACGGTAACTAACAAACTAGATCCTAATAGAAAGCTGTTAGCTTCCCTAAGCTACAGGTAGGATTATAAGGTAGGCCTATTTACAACATAAATTGTCAATAGGCTATGCTGGCGACACAAATAAAATCTCCTTTGGAAACCAATGGCTTACGCCTTACAGTATCAAGCGGACTTAAACTGTCATATCGTGGCGAAATGAAATTTTTCCGTAAAAGTCTAGTGGGGCTACATACCCACCAAATTTCATGTACCCCGGTGGTTCGGTGTACCGGGTATCAATGACCAAACATTCAGGGAGTAGATGACGGGAAAAATTCTTGAATTGTGTGCATGTGTGCGTGTACACATTTATGTTTATGTGTGTGGGTGTGTGTGTGTGTGTGTGTGTGTATGTGCGTGCTTGTGTGTTTGCCTGCGTATGTGTGTTTGTGCATGTGCATGCATGCGTACATATGTCTACTGTGTGAGTATGTGTCATACGTATGATTACTGTAAATGTATGTGTGTGCGTGTGTATCTGTTTATGCACATGTGTGCACATGGAATGGGTTAACATGACCCCTGGAGGCAAACATACGGAAAAAATTGGTCATCCTAGGCCCTACAGTTCTCAAGATATTCACAGAGAACTGTGTCTGCCCTACCCTCCTTTCGGGGGTCCAGTACAGCGGGGGGGCTACAGATCAAAACGAAAACAGGAGGTTCCATGCTATCCATGTGGGGTTACATGCCCACCAAGTTTCGTGTACCCCGGTCTTTCAGTGTCCCGGGAATCCTTGTTGGTGTACGGTCACTAAATATACACATAAATTATTTTATTGTAAGGCCCCCCATGAACGAAAGTACACAAAACTTGGCATGCATTCGGAGGGTGTCATAATGATCCTGCACTTTTAATTTTGTGCAGTTTTGACCTTGTCAGCCAGAGATATTGTGATGAAAACACCTAATTTTTTGCTTTTTAATTTTTAACTAGGTGGCGCTATACATGAAATAAGTGGTAATGGGATGGGTTGACATGCCCCCTTAAGACCAACATACATAAAAAAGGTGGACCTCCTAGGCCCTACGGTTCTCGAGATATTCACAGAAAACTGTCTCCGGCCACCTACAGGCCAGTTGGTGTATAGTAACATAAATTAATTTATTGTGTGGCCCCCCATGAACGGAATTCCACAAAACTTGGCGTGCATACAGAGGGTGTCATAATGATCATACACTTCCAATTTCGTGCAGTTTTGACTATGTTAGGTCACAGATACCTTCAATTACAACACCTCATTTTTACTTTTTTGTGTTTAACTAGGTGGCGCTATACATGAAATGAGTGGTTATGGAATGGGTTGACATGGCCCCTTGAGATCAACATACAAAAAAAAAATGGTCCTCCTAAACCCTACGGTTTTCGAGATATTCACAGAAAACTGTGTCTGCCCTACCCTCCTTTCGGGGGTCCAGTCCAGCGGGGGGGCTACAGATCATAACGAAAAACGATGGTTCCATGCTATCCATGTGGGGTTACATGCCCACCAAGTTTCGTGTACCCCGGTCTTTCAGTGTCCCGGGAATCATTGACGGAAATTTGGGCATGCGAAAAAGAAAAAAGAAAAAAAAAAATCTGACTAAACCTATATATAGCTTCGCTGCGCGGCGGTCATAATAAAGGCATAGGGTGCCAGATCCGTAGGCTAGCCTACACCACCGCCCTGGAGCACTCCACAATAAACAATGTGGATATGAATTTCCTGTAGGCCGATGATGAAGAACCAACCTGGGGTGCGTGCGTTTCCCGTACAACTACGCAGGTTATCTTTTTACTAACGTGACAGGTCGTTCAACTAACCAACATGTAAGTTACGATTGTTTTGTAAGTTTGGACCATGAAAGTTTCCAAACTTCAGGAGGACTAAGGTAGTTAATGACGTTTAGTAGCACGTGAACGGCCCACCTGCACATAATGGAGACTAGTTTAATCCGTGAAATCGTCTCAGTTTTTCTGTATTCAGGGTCATCAAGTTAATCCATTGGTTCATATCGGCTGACATTGTAAATTAACGACTGCTCTGAATTAACGTTTAACACTTGTCATTTAAATGTAGGCCTACAGGTGAAACAGTTGTGTGCTTAGGCTACAAAGTTTCAACTAGTTAACAATTGTTGCTAACGATGCTTAGGGAAACGCACCCCAGTTCTAGCAAGGCTCAGCTACATAGGCTATAGACAGCTAAAACCACGAACTTTATATTGCCATATCCTTTTTAGACACAAACGTGTGGCAAGCCGAGCTTTTTGAAGCTAACTGTGATAAATAAAGCTCTTTATCCTTCGATATTTTACCTTCAGTCTTATGAGTTAGGCTACATGTCTAGTGGTGTTTAAGAAACAAATATAATAATTCACCTTTGGTAAACAGTTCCACGAAAATTGAGGAAGCACTGTATCTGAATCCCAATGAAATCTTCCCGATTCGCTGTTGGAAGTACTTTCTATTTGAAACGGATGTAGGCTAGGCCTTCCTTATCCATACGCAATGGATTCGTCCTCCTAGTTTTATTAACCCTATGAGGTGCCCATTGCTTTATGTATGGCACAATGACCGTATAAAGGTTTTGCTTTTAGCTATCATGTAGGCTAACTAAATGAGTCTTTGAAAACATTTAGCGAATGTTTTCAAAGACTGAATGCACAGGAAAGTGTACTGAATGCACAGGAATTTTGAGTGAAATTTTAGCCTACATTACTAACAGGGGATCCTTATTATTATTATTATTATTATTATTATTATTATTATTTTAAATAGCCTAATAGTTTCACTAGGCCTACAACTTTTTACAGAACATTCAAAACACGTTTAACAAAAATGCATGTAAATATGGATGTAGGACAGAAATATTTCCATGCACCTTACTGGTTGTATGTATGCCTACAGTACTAGTGTATGTATGTATGCATGTGTGTAAGAATACTTTTAATACAGTCAGTGATCAATAGGCTACTGAAGTCAATAGCCTAGGCCTACTGCATGTTTTATGTTTGTTTTTTCAAGAAGTAGCGGGGATTTTCAACTAGTGGTCCGCGGCCCCCTAGTGGTCCGTGAGGACATTGCTAGTTGCCATAGATTCAGTAACGTAGTTTCAAGGTTGGAATTTTTATTCAGTAGGCCTAGTGGTCCTGGGGTTACCGCCTTCAGAATGACGGTCCCTGATTCACAATCAGTTGAAAACCCCTTCGTGATTGTACCCTACAGTATGTTGCACCCTGATCCCAGTCCACCTCGGGGCATAACATTACTCACTTGTCATGCAATTCCCTTCATATTGTATAGCAGTACATAAGTCAAGTCTCAACTCTTTTTGAAAATATTGTTTATATGTAAAAACATATGCTTAATCCCATATGGAATGCTTGAAAGTTCTGTTTTCTCCGATTTGAGGTACAGAGGAGAACTTTGGGTATACCAGCTGTAGAAAGGTCTTGGACATAAATTGAAGTTTATGAACTTGGGAGGTTTTCATATACATTTGAGGCAGTGAAACTTTCTTGATGGCAGAAATAAACTGAAGTGGGATTAATAAAGGCATAGGGTGCCAGATCCGTAGGCTAGCCTACACCACCGCCCTGGAGAACTCCACAATAAACAATGTGGATATGAATTTCCTGTAGGCCGATGATGAAGAACCAACCTGGGGTGCGTGCGTTTCCCGTACAACTACGCAGGTTCTTTTTTTACTAACGTGACAGGTCGTTCAACTAACCAACATGTACGTTACGATTGTTTTGTAAGTTTGGACCATGATAGTTTCCAAACTTCAGGAGGACTAAGGTAGTTAATGACGTTTAGTAGCACGTGAACGGCCCACCTGCACATAATGGAGACTAGTTTAATCCGTGAAATCGTCTCAGTTTTTCTGTATTCAGGGTCAAGTTAATCCATTGGTTCATATCGGCTGACATTGTAAATTAACAACTGCTTTGAATTAACGTTTAACACTTGTCATTTAAATGTAGGCCTACAGGTGAAACAGTTGTGTGTTTAGGCTACAAAGTTTCAACTAGTTAACAATTGTTGCTAACGATGCTTAGGGAAACGCACCCCAGTTCTAGCAAGGCTCAGCTACATAGGCTATAGACAGCTAAAACCACGAACTTTATATTGCCATATCCTTTTTAGACACAAACGTGTGGCAAGCCGAGCTTTTTGAAGCTAACTGTGATAAATAAAGCTCTTCTTCCTTCGATATTTTACCTTCAGTCTTATGAGTTAGGCTACATGTCTAGTGGTGTTTAAGAAAAAAATATAATAATTCACCTTTGGTAAACAGTTCCACGAAAATTGAGGAAGCACTGTATCTGAATCCCAATGAAATCTTCCCGATTCGCTGTTGGAAGTACTTTCTATTTGAAACGGATGTAGGCTAGGCCTTCCTTATCCATACGCAATGGATTCGTCCTTCTAGTTTTATTAACCCTATGAGGTGCCCATTGCTTTATGTATGGCACAATGACCGTATAAAGGTTTTGCTTTTGGCTATCATGTAGGCTAACTAAATGAGTCTTTGAAAACATTTAGGAAATGTTTTCAAAGACTGAATGCACAGGAAAGTGTAGCCTACTGAATGCACAGGAATTTTGAGTGAAATTTTAGCCTACATTACTAACAGGGGATCCTTATTATTATTATTATTATTATTATTATTATTATTATTATTATTATTTTAAATAGCCTAATAGTTTCACTAGGCCTACAACTTTTTACAGAACATTCAAAACACGTTTAACAAAAATGCATGTAAATATGGATGTAGGACAGAAATATTTCCATGCACCTTACTGGTTGTATGTATGCCTACAGTACTAGTGTATGTATGTATGCATGTGTGTAAGAATACTTTTAATACAGTCAGTGATCAATAGGCTACTGAAGTCAATAGCCTAGGCCTACTGCATGTTTTATGTTTGTTTTTTCAAGAAGTAGCGGGGATTTTCAACTAGTGGTCCGCGGCCCCCTAGTGGTCCGTGAGGACATTGCTAGTTGCCATAGATTCAGTAACGTAGTTTCAAGGTTGGAATTTTTATTCAGTAGGCCTAGTGGTCCTGGGGTTACCGCCTTCAGAATGACGGTCCCTGATTCACAATCAGTTGAAAACCCCTTCGTGATTGTACCCTACGGTATATGTTGCACCCTGATCCCAGTCCACCTCGGGGCATAACATTACTCACTTGTCATGCAATTCCCTTCATATTGTATAGCAGTACATAAGTCAAGTCTCAACTCTTTTTGAAAATATTGTTTATATGCAAAAACATATGCTTAATCCCATATGGAATGCTTGAAAGTTCTGTTTTCTCCGATTTGAGGTACAGAGGAGAACTTTGGGTATACCAGCTGTAGAAAGGTCTTGGACATAAATTGAAGCTTATGAACTTGGGAGGTTTTCATATACATTTGAGGCAGTGATACGTTTAATAAAATGCTTGCAATGATCACTTTTGATGACAATTTGTCAGGCAGACAGATTTTTTTTTTGTCTTTTGGGTTATGTTGAGGGTGATATTTGACAGCAAAAATACAGCAATCCCCAGAACCTTTTTCTGCTAGTTTCCAGGATACACCATGCAAAATGGTAGGGTTATATGACCATTTATGCAGCTGCAGTACCCTAGTATTCACAATTACATCATTCCACCAAAAGCTTTTCCCAAAAAGGGTGTGGTTTGGACCCTGAGACCAAACGGGGCCGAGTTGGGCGTGGCCGTTATTAACTTGTGATGGCCAAAGGTATAAAATAATAGGAAATAATAGTGAAAAAAGGTAGCAAAAAACATCCCGAGGAGTGGACCTGGCTCCCGGCCTAAATGTACTGCCTGACTGCCTGCACTGCCTCTCCCTCCTGTGCAATTGAAACTCTCATAAACGTGCATCTTGTTGGTGATTGGCTGAAACAGTTTGTCATGTTTTATGGTCCAGGCTGGACCAAGTTGTTAAGTCAAGTTAAGCTGTTTTTGGAGCCTGGGGTGTCCACAGAGACCGCATATTTTTATTCAGGGCACAGGCAGCTAGCAGATGGTGAGGTAATGTTTGCAGTATGTGACAATAAATGTTTTAACTTCGAAACCACGTAAGATTGTTTAGAGTGCCTTTAATATTTTACTATGAAAGATATATCTTACCAATTACTGATACCTAGCCTGACGAGCCAGACCCACATCAAGATGTAGGGTCTGGGGACTCACCATTCGCAGTGCTCAGTCCGAGGGGCGGGATAAACGGTTGTCTTTTAAATTCCCTCTGCACGCAATAGGATAGCGCTACAACTCATGAGTCCCATACATTTTCCCACCAGCGGAGCTAGATGGCTAGTTGTTCAAACTTTTGCCAACTTAAAAAAAAGCTTAACTCGTGTCACGCAGTTTGCCAACAGAAACATCCATCTTCTTTGTTTTCAAGTAGCAGGGAATTCACACCGAACCGTCGCAACTCTGCCAACATTATGTTAAGCCCGCCTACCGACTCTATACACGATGTGATTGATTACCTACAATATGTTGAAAACTTGGTGACACCCCCATAGAAGACATTGTGACTGTAATATATATAAATATTATGCTCATATTTTTTTATTAACTCTTAACTGACTATTAATTTATCAATTACTTTAATTACAGGATGTGTTCACAGTATCACCACATTGAAATGAATCATAAGTACAACATTCTGCCCAAAAAAGCCCAAAAAAACCCACAATCAAAGTGCAGATAGAAAAAGATAAAATAATGGTTTCACTGCGTTCCCTGTCTTATGCATTCAGAAATGTACAATTAATTCTGTTGATACAGTATATAAAACTAACCCTTTCAACAATAAAAACAAAAACAATGCTTGAACATTCTATTTGGTTCCCAATCTACTTCCTCTGCATTAAGATAACATATGGAATGTGGGGCCACGGAAGCCTTGTGGGGCCAACTATGATGCTGATAATGGAACTCTCTTGAAAGGGTCTATATAAAACTAACCCTTTCACCACCCATCCCACCTAATCCTCAAGTGTCCACCTTCCCCAGAGATGGATCTTTCTCCTGCCCAAAGCCTAAAGTGGCTCTGCGGAGACTTCGCTGATGCCACCAGAAGAGCCCAACCAGCATCAGCACACAGAGGGCCAGCAGGATTGAGACAGCCACCAGCTCCCCGTGGTAGCTCTTGAGGGAAACGGCTTCACCAGCTGAGTTCAGAGCCTCGTTCTCCATCTGCGTGGTGATGATATATCCCTTCGGTTCCTGAGTCACAACGGTGTGGCCAGTTGTACTGTAAGTACGTGTCCTGGTAGTGTGGCCCGGGCTCTGCTCGGATGTTGGTGATGTCTTCCCAGCCGTTGTAGTCGGAGTGTGTTTACCTGACTGCGATGTGGTGTGTACGGTCGTGGGGTTGTTTTCTGAGATTCGCAGTTTCACTGAGACGATGGCCACCGTCTGCTCAAAGCCTCGCTCCACTGACATGCAAACATAACGCCCAACAGTGAGCAGACTGCCAGCGAAGACCACACTGTTGTCTCCTGGCTGGAGGAAGATGGCGGGAGGCAGGAGAGTGTTGTTGGAGAACCTCCAGGTGAGAAGGGACTGGCTGGAGAGTGTTGGGCAGCGTAGCACTGTCAGTCTGTTGAGTTCCTGGTAGAGTTCAATTTCTGGAAAAGGTTACAATCAGAATCAGACTTATTTGGCCAAGTGTGCTTGCTTTGGCTTTGGTTTCCAGGAGATGGTGTTCTAGTAGTAATAACAATATAGTTACAATATATATATGTATGCAATGTATGTATTCAATATACAGTATATGATACAACACCATTGACAATATTGTCCATTTTTAGAATATGAAAATCTGTGAGTAAATTAGAGCAAAAATTTGGTGATCGTAAATAGGCTTGGTTGTTGATTGGCCACTGTAGGAAATCTCCTACATATTGCACTAAGAATTTCACGCCTCTCCAGGTTATATGTGAAATTACTAATTTCACTACTAAAACAATGTTGCAAACATACCTTTGGGACCTTTCTCAGAAACAATAGTTTTACATTGTTCTGTTGCATTTCCGTGTTCCATATCTTGTTGCCTAAAAGAATTACAGGTAGACATTTTTATCACTAGATTTATCACTAAGATATCACTACAACAGAAAAGTACATTGTCCAGGCAGAGCTTACATTTACATTTATTCATTTAGCAGACATTTTTTAATTTAGGAGACACTTTTATTCAAAGCAGCTACAGAAAGAGAATAATATTCTAGCTACAGTGCAGAGGAGACCTTAGCTAGGAATGACTTCTACATCTGTCAATACCATTACAAAGGATAAGAGTGCCAATATTATAAACACTAGTCTAAGTGTTGTAGGAGGAGAGAAAGTGGTAGAAGAAGGAGGTAGATTAGCAAAGAGAGGAAAGGTGCATGGTAAGTGTGTGTTAGACCTAACTTTTGTTGCCTTTTAGATGGATATAATGGATTTAATGAATGACTTTACAAAGTAGAATCTGAGGCTTTGAGACAAAGTTGGGCTTATGCATAGATGATACATTTGTTTAGATGAAACTCACACATCAAGTGAGATGTCGGACACCCTGACACAGACTCCTTTGGTGGGATCCCACCCACAGAAGGGATCTCTGGCCAACACACATTCAGCACAAGTCTGATGAAAGGAGCAGTTAGACACTGGGACCTGAGATATTCCCTCAGGTGATCCCACAAACACCATACCCTGAGGAAGAGAAAAACACCCACACCCACAAAAGAATGAGGGTAAAGGATTAAGAGGCATTCTTTCAAATTGGACCCAAAGAATAGTGAACACCTGACTTTACTTAGGCTACAGTAAAATAACACAATGTAGTAATGTATTGGGTTCCCATTCAGCACTAAGAGGGTACCAAATTTGTCTAAAACCAACAAAAAGGGTCATGCTCCTACTTGTGACAACAATGTTACATAGTGCATTCTGGGCGCACATTGGAGAGATTACCTCAAAATTAGTTTGAAGCTTTAATTGTAAGGAAAAATAACTACATCGTGTTGCTTTAATAGTTTTGTACCTATTTCCATATCGTCTGTGCAATATATTCAGCATGAGATGAGCTAAGTTCAAAGTAGCAGCAAAAACGTACTGTGGAGGCCGACAGAATGATGTTTTTCACTGTTTGTGGAGATCTGAAGACTTGAATCTCCTCTATGATGTGGGGACCACTTTTCAACAGCACCACTTTGTGAAGGTATCCAGATTCTGACAAAAATAAATTGAGAAGGATTTAAAGAAAGTACAAAATATATGCAACATAACATCTATAATAAATAAAAATATAAACTTTTAACTTCGGGAATCATAATTTCAATCATATTCTTCTGTTTGTACACACCACTGAGTAAGAAAAGGACAGTATAGGCTTGACCATTGGCTGCCCGAGTCTGTTGACCCACTACACGACTGTATGTCTGGTCTGGAGATAAAAGAACCATTCTATTGTCCATCGTCTGCACATTCTTCTCAGTGAGAAAAGAATCTTTCACCAATTCCAAGTTCTGAGTGTTGTTCTTTGCCAAGCCACACTAACAAAACAAAACAAAACAAAAAACATAATATTAATATCCTTTGGAAGCATGTAATTTCCGACATACACGGAAATGTGCTATTGGTAGGGGATTTCCCACGGCGGCCGATCAATAACCAAGCCTATTTCTCATTACACAACATGCTGTAAGATTCAACAACAATGCACAATTGGCGTGTGGCAGTGACAAATGCATTGCATGTCCCAGTAGCCGTAAAAGGCCATATCTTTTCCCACCTATACTGGCTACTGGTCCCGATTCAAGTTCAAAATTCTACTTCTCACCTTCAAAGCCCTCCATGACCTTGCTCCTCCTTACATCTATGACATTCTGATCCCTTACACTCCATCCTGCTCCCTCAGATCCTCTAACCAGAATCTCCTTACTGCCCCCCACACCAGACTCTCTAGCCTGGGTGGCAGGTCCCTCAGCACCATGGCCCCTAAGCGCTGGAATTCCCTCCCTCAACCCCTCTGTGACTGCTCCTTCTTTCCTCCATTCAAAGCTCAGCTCAAGACCTTTCTGTTTCATGAACACTTTAAAGGAGAAATCCGGTGAGTTTTTCACTTCCGTTTCTTGAGGTCACCGAGTACTGTCGGTACGATAAAAGACAAAAACAATTGGTTTAACCTAACTCGAGTTGCTACAGCCAGCAGCTAACGCAGCCAGGCAGCTACAGCGCTACACTCTGTGGGCAGGTTCGTAAGCTCCTATTTACTGTAAGGCACTGATCAAAAAGGCATTTGCAAGATCTAAAAAGACCACCTGTAATACAGAGTAAATACACTATATATGTCAACTATAATGCCATCTATAATGTAAGCTACATTTTATTTTAGATTTTATTTATCTTTTAACATTGTATGTATGGCATTGATTGTGTCCTCTCACCTTTCCAAACTGAACTTTTTTTTCAGTTTGAGGAGTATATCTATCTCTGCTCCATTTCCTGTAGTTCCCTGCGAAGGCAGCCTTTATGTCCTGCAGCTTAAAAGCACACACTGCAGACACTCCTGAAGTCAGGGACCTGGCAAGAAAACCCAGGGGATCATTATATTGTAGAGAATCTGTATCATTCTCTGTCCACTATTGACTGTATATTTTATATACAGTCCACAAGTTGCTTTCATTACAGGAAACTAGACTGTATGAGAGTATATAAATAAATATATATATATATATATATATATATATATATATATATATATATATATATATATATATATATATATATATTACAACTCTGAAAAAAATTGGGAGACCACAGTTGACGGTCAAAATTAAAATTTGAATATGACCGTCAACTCGAATGTCACCGTAGTATGACATCAGAAAAATGTCAAATGTCAAAAATGTCAGATGTCAATGGCAGATGTCAGTTTTACAATACAAGGCTACAGAATTATACTGGCATGACATAATGATGCTTTTAATCTGAGCTGAGGAACTGACCACTGAGATCTAAAGATGCCATAGAAGGTGATGCCATCCGAGGAGTCTCCCTCCAAAGCAGGCAGTGGCACAATGTCATGGAGGATGTTAAACGGTAACTCATTTTCTCGCTGGCAGACAAGCTGAGCCTTAGCAAAGGTAGTCCAGCGTTTCTGCAGGGTGTATTCCCCTCCAACATCATCCTACCACATGGACATCAAGTCAAGATTCAATTATGCTTTAAATATGATTTCCAACTAATTACAGTATGTGTTCTCTATGAAATATGAACAGATGTAATTCAAAATATACATGGCCAAAATAGCAGCAAATCTTTGAAAAGCAATCGTAACATATATTCATATTCCAGGACCAACTTCTCTAGATCACTCGGATTCTTAAGATAAGCACTAGAAAATAATACCATATGGTAAATACTATGATCATGTTATGGTATTTTTAGTCTTTAGTTTTACATTTCTTAATCTATTACTTTATTCCTTTTATTGTTCATTTGTATTGTAAATTGACATATTATGTTAATATGATAATATTATTGTACATCTTAAGTATCTTAGTTTGGGAGAAGGTGTTTCTACATCTGAGTGCAGACAACAGGCACCCACCTTGCAGACCTGCGCCACTCGAGAGACAGTCAGCTTGTTGCTCATGAAGTTGTATTCATTACCGATTTCAGTGAAGAAAAAGTAGACCTTCTTGTCACCAGGTATGGCAGATGAACTGATGAAAGTTGGTTCTGAGATAGAAACCGAGAGAGAGAGAGAGAGAGAGAGACCGCAGCACAGGCAATTTGGAAGGTAAAAGCATCACCATGTGGAAAAGCTGATGTGGTCTTCTATTTTATAAGGTGGTCTTCAAACAAACCTTGTAGAACTTTCACAGGGTTGTCAAGACTCACGTCCACTCGACCATTTCTGCTAAGGAAACGTGATACACTTGGTGTCTTTCTCATAAAATCTGAGATCGTAGCAACATACATCTCACCATCTGTGGGGGGTCAGAGTTGAAAAATGGTTTCTTATCTGAGGATTGTCAGCCAGAACACAGAGAAGGAGGATTCATAACTAAAAACTAGCTGGCTATTATTTTGCTTTGCCTTAATCTACCCACCAACTGAAATGGCTGCATTTCTTTCCACTGGGGTGAATGGACAGTGACCTTTGGCCACTGCTGGTTTTCTCAGATGCGTCAACATTTCAATATCCTAGGTGGTGGGAGGGATAGAGAGAAGAAGAAGGGAGGAGAGAAAGAGATAAAGAAACAAAAGCGAAAATCAGACTTGTCAAATGCAGAGATAAAACCATAAGTTGGATACTGTGCAAGGTTGAATAAAGAGTCTCACAATAATTGTGTCATGAGGCTGGAAGGCATGGGTCCCACACACATACAGATGGGTAGCATTGAGAAGTCCCAGCACAGGGATATAGTTGTGGCAGTTCAGCTGGGAGAACACATAGTTTTCGTCATTTTTATGGCTAGATGAAATTTTAGAACCTTGTTAAAAAAAGTGATAATATTGGCTGACAGAAGAGCAAATTACCGTGTCTTTACTACTCAATCTCATCTGGCAATTAGCAACATCCTTTGTAGGTGGTGTCCATTCAAGCTGAGGCGTAGAGACATAAGAAGATATCATAATGCAAACAATAAGGACAAGTACACAACATGTTTGTTAATAGGCTATGTTATGATATGTTATGTTATGTAATAGGTGATGTAAATTTAGTAGGCCTACTGTCAGTACTAAACAGTTTAGTTTAGACACAAGCAGGACTCCCACCAAATGATATCATGACGTCGTCATACTCATTAGACATGAATTTGAGTCTGATATAGGTTACTGCTCCATTGGGATGTGATTATGGTGCGTGTTACAGCGATACAGGGGTTCTTCTTCTCCACAAATGCATTAGCGGTGCTCTAAGCGATGCCATGCGTTTTTTAGGCTAAAACATTTTATGTCACTTACTGCAAACATCACCTAACCAACTGCTAGCTGTCTGTGTCCTGAATACACTGTAAAAAAAAAAGCGATCTCTGTGGACAGCCCAGGCTCCAAAAACGGCAACAAAAACAACCTGGGCAAACCCATAAGCCCATAAAAACATAACAAACTGTTCAAGCAAATCACAGAAGATATGCACGTTTAGGAGTTTCAATTGCATTGGAGCAGCACGGGAGGTAGGGGGACGAAGTAGCGAGCTAGCTCTCTGTTTTGTGTGAGAGTCAACAGAAGTGATGTTACCCAGCATCGCTTAGAGTACCTTTAACATTGTTTTCTGGTTATTGCCTTGTCAATATCTTGTACAACAGACGTGATGGCAAAATCTAAATGTCTACCTATTAGCAACAGCGTTTTTGTTAGGAAGAACCGGGAAGAATGAAACACTAAGTCTTTGTATTTAAATGTCACTTAAAAAGACATACTGAAAGCTAATATTTTGTCACTAGCAACCTACATCTGTCCTCTGTCAAACACAGTTGCATTTTCAGCTCTGAACAAAACCGTTCACGAGTTCTGGTCTGAACCGTGACTCCGAACAGCTATGGTTCGTGCATAGTTGCTCCACAACGGAACAAGTCCAGACCGAACTTCCCAACCTCAAATGTTGTGGGCGGGGCTCAATTCAGCTGGCATCCAGGCTAAAAAAATGATGCAGTATAAGAACCCATGGAAAGGACGTACTGCTTCCAGCACTTGTGACAGTCAGTCTAGTATGTGTCTGGTTTTGGAATTGGCCTAATGTTTGAATCCTGTCTGTTTTTGACTACCATCTGACTTTTGCTCTCTGGATTTTACCAGTCTTGTATTCCTGTTTGGATTGGTTGATTTGGATTATGAACTAATATCTGTCTTTTTTGCTTAATTGACTAGAGGTACTCAAATGTATAGCCTTAGTGTTCTTGTGTCTGCTTTTGGGTCCCAATCTCACTCCTTGCCAGGACATCAAAATGTGGGAAAAAAAGTGTATGTGTTGTATGTCAATAGCAAGTCTTCTTTTGGGATATTACAACATTATATTCAAGCATTTCATTATTTATTCAGATGAAAATCTTAGTGAGCCAGACATTTTCCATTCAAACAGGATGTTTGTCCATTTTATACCCACCTTTTTTTTCAGAGTTAGAACTCCGGACTGATGTGCATTCAGTGTGAGGACAGCATCACGTGCACCCACATACAGAGTGGCACCATCGTCACTTAGCAATAGGGTGGTTGCATTTTCAACATCAGAGAAATGAGCTGTAACTCTGACAGAACTTCCTGTAGCAGAGGAAACAAAGCACAAAGTTTTTCAGTCTTTTTGAGAGGCATGTGAAAAATTATGAATATATGTAGCTCTTGACAGTCAAAACACAGGTTTTTGCCAAATGCAAGTTTTGTCTGAAAATGGAAAGATAGAAGTATCTCCATGTACGAAATACAAATGTAATTTTTGTGCAGCAGTCACACTCAGTTCAGCTACCTTTTCTCATGCAAACGAATTGGGTGCATGCAACGTGTTCAGAACTCTAGCATAACCTACCTATCTAAATTTATAGAACATTCAAACCACACCTATGTTTGTAGGAAGTGTCTTACAGATGCAACTGTGGTTAAGAAGATCATTTGTTTGTTTTTGACAATGACATTGACCTAATATCACAGGACAGACACACAGAAAAACACCAACATACACACACACACAGAAAGTCAGGTCAGTGGAGACATCTTTTTGACATGTTCCACTGGCATATTCTGGGCATCAGGAGATGGGGTATATCCTTTTGCTTCTTCTGGATCGTGCAAGTGCCCTTGTGGTTTCAGCTCATTTTAAGTCATGTCGTGACAGAACGAAGCACAAACCTCTGACCGCAATTTGTAATGTTGGCAGTTGGCACACAACTTATCTACCAATAGTGAGCATCTGACATTATGTTGGGGATATTCCTTTTGGTCCACATATGGTCCAGGGTACATTTTACTGAGCAGTAGGCTTGAGAGGTTATAATTCATCATTCAACTTTTTTTTAAAGTATGGGCAATGTGGCATTACATGAACACGTAATTGTTTGGGTAACGGTTTTCTGGGTAGGTCCAAAGTAAGAAAGGGACTATTATCAATGTTAAAGGGGTGGTAATAGCATCGACAGTGAAAGGTCATTGATCTACATTGCTGTTCTACGCATCCTGCCATATTCTTTCATCACCCACAGATAAAGAAAAATCTTTTTCTTGAGAGAACAGCTTTCAAATGACACATCCACTCCAGATGAGGGAAAGAAGCCACAACTAGTCTACTCTAGGTCCTTTGCCATGTCCACTTTCTATGTAAAAGTACCTCTTTTGCAAGAAAATCACATTAAAGGGAAGTTTCAAATATTTCCACATCTTTCAGCCCGTATTATGTACTTTTATCTTGTGCATTTTGAGCTATGACACATTTTACTCATCTCTTTTCAGTTAAAAAATTTAACAAGAAATGTTATATAATGTCAAAAGGTAAGGTCTTCACTCACCGTTGTCATCAATAGGGAAAGAGATACGAGGAGTAAGTCTGCCATGGGATGCTGTTATACACACGAGCCCCACGATGACTACAGCCATCCAGAATTTGGCCACATGAGCCATGCTGAACCAAACCCCAGTCTCGTAATCAGCTCCTTCCAGATAAAAACTTTAGAGATAAGTTTTAAAAACCTCAAAGTTACTGTACCGATTTGAGGAATGGTACTTGTAGTAGTTTATCACAATCCTGAGCCTGGTAAGTTTATATAGAGGGTCTATAGACTGCTCTGCAGTGTAGAGCAGTACTGCGATAGCATCAGATGAGGAAGGAAGATGGTTGAGCACCTTTTTTTTTTTTTTGTAATTCACTGGAGGCCAGGCAACCAGAGAGTGGTGACAGGTTTCAGTGGTGACTAGACCTATTAACATTTAAGCTATGTTTTGTAAGGCACATACTTTTCCACATATTTTTTACTGAAGCCCATCATTTATGAGGTGAACAACTTGACTGACATTTTAATCCAAAGTTGAACCTTGTAGAAATACAATATTTAGATACTTTAAGGGGAAATAACTGAATATATGAATGTAATTATAGCTTTTGGTTTGTACAGTTTTTGAGTTAATCTGTTCCTTTGAGAGTTGAGATTTTAGACTGTAACAGTAATTTGTAAAGGTTAGTTGGTTATTCATACATCTTTTTGTGAAACATGACATCATATCCTGACATTCTTTGTCATATTCAGTTCCACATTCTCTGAGCTGAACCAATGATTCTCTGAAAATACAGCCATCTCTTGCAAACTATATTGCTTTTTCACAAGTCTGCTAATCTTCACAGTTAACCTGTTCATTTCATTTTTCGAATTTACCCAAAACACATTTCTTCATTTTTGGCCTTTGAGTCTACTATAAGTTTCCAAGTACAGAGGGGAAGAGTGGACACAGCTGTTACCACACTATGACTTTATTTCCTTACATTTATCTCAACATGAGAATAAAGGAAAATGGCAAAGATAAATCTGATGAGACGAAACCTCATGAAGTGTTTGGAAAGGACTTAGTGATGCACCCTTCCTAAACAAGAATGCCAACACTTGCACAGAACCACCACCATGTTTGATAAATGCTGCATGCACCTTCAATTAAAATGGATGGCAATAGAGGACAAAAGAAAGTTGAGGTCCAAAGGCAGAGGTACAGTATAATACTTTTTCTGTCCTTCATAACAGAGTTCTTGATACTTCTTTCTGAAATGGGCATTACATCCTGAATTTAGCTGTGACATGTAAAAGATAGTTTGGGTGATTATGCCAAAACAAAACAGGAACAAATAGATTTGCCTAGATTTTTCAAAATACTTCAATCTCACAATTGAAAAATCAATCACAGATTGATTCTTACAACAATGTTAAATGGATGCATATGATGGGCAAACATTTCACACATTCTGAGAATAATGCATACTGTACATGCACCAACCAAACTGTCTCCCAACTTAAGTCACCATCTTGTTTGCAATTCAGGCAAAATTAATAGAACATGTGGATAAACATGTGGAACAGAAGGCAAACATTTGCATAATTGTGCAGTGAAATGCTGATGATCTTCATAAAGACAAATCCATGGACAAATCCCTCGAAGGCTGCCAATGACACACAGTCAATGACATGCTCCACTTGGTCTAAATCTCTCACAGATTTCCATGGTAACATTAATTTCAGAGCAGACATTCCAGTGCCTGGTTCCTGATGCAAGGCCAGTCATAACACCTTTTATGCATTAATGTCTTTGTGAAAAATTGTTTATGGTGAATTCAATACCCCAGTGCACTGAGCAATCAAAGGTCTACCTGCATAGACTAGACCACTAAAGCACATGTGTGAAAATCTAAAGCCTAACATCACACTGTCTGAAGGAGTGATGTGGGGGTACTATTGAAACTTCACATGACCACCAGTCAAAGATAGACATGACAATGACCTGAGCTTACCCTAAAAAACGGGGCATTGCTATAAGTCACATAATGTTGGAGCAGCTTGTATGTTTTTTTCAAACATTTTTTTAAGTCTCTCATACTCTCACGCCCACTGTCGATCAGACACAGACAGAAAAAACTAAATCTGAATTGGTCTTCACAATACTGTCATATTGAAGGCGGTTTAAGTTTTTGGATGTCTGTGAATCCCTTAAAAAAACATCCAGGCTTTCACTGTGGATCCACTTCAAAACCTCGTTGTGTTTGGGCTGTGTAGACAGACTCCTCCTGCAGCAGTTGCGCTTTTAAATACTCTGGCCAAGTGTGAGCAATTTGGCCAGATTGCAAGAGGAAGCTATCGCAAACAGGGAGGAAATGAGAGTGCAGCATTTGGTTTCAGCACAGTCTTAAGGCATTTGCTCTGCAGAACTCTCGCAGAATCAGTGCAGCGAGAGCTCCGTCCAGTCTCATGCAGGCAGAGTCCAGACAAGGCTCATTGGCTAAACGGGAGGAGGCAAATGGGGATTCCTCGGATGGGGTGCTCTTATTGGGGGAAGAGGTGGATGTCTGTGGTAAAGAGGGAGAGAGAGAAAGGTGGGTGAAATGGGATTGAAATATAGCACGAAGACATGCAAGTAGACCCACCCACACACACACACATATACACACACACAAGACCACCAAATCCACACAAAACACAACCACCCACATATAAAAACACACATGCACATCCAAACACATATGCAAGCACACACACACACACACACACACACACACATATGTAAACACACATGCACATGCACACACATACAGTATGCAAACACGCACACATAGACATGCATACACGCACACACACGCACTAGTGATGGTAAGATTCACCGATTGTATCGGTACATCGGTATGAACATTTACGATGCAATTACATAGAGATGCAAAAGTGTGCATCGGTTAAAAATCCGGATGAACTCAAGATGTATCATGTGTAAAGTCTCTATAAATCGTCACCAGTTTACACATTAAAATTAAACAGAAAAGGTACATGATGTGGCACACCTGAAGCACGAAAAAGAAAAGAAAACCTATCTGCATTGCATCGTATCACATCGCGCTGTATCGCATTGTAATAAATCAAATGCACTGTCAAACACACACACACACACACACACACACACACACAGGTTCTCAAACTAAGTACTCCTAACCTCGACGGGACTACACCAGCAGATGATCCCCGTGCAGGCAGCGCTCCCCTGGTCGCCAAAGCTGTGCGATGCCCGGGGGCAACTGTGGAGAGTCTGGGGGGGTCGGCAGAGTTCAAGGGAGCCACTGGCAAAGGCTTCTTGGGCACAGGAGGCTTGGAGGGGCCTTGACTCTGAAACAACACACAAAACACTTTTGACAAATCTGTTTAGTATTGATGTCCGCGTTAAGACTGGTGTGAGACCTGTTAATTCACACCATCACTCGCAATAGTTTATATGCAGCATCAGAGACACCACTGAACCACAGTTGAGAGTTTTTAATAGTTTTTAATAGTTCTGCAATAGTATATGACTATTTAGCATTAGCCTGATGCTGGGCTACTGGTCCTGTGATACCTGGCTATTCGTGTGGACGGGGTTGGGGGGGAGAGGCTTGCTTGGAGGCGCCGGACGCTTTGAGGGCAAAAAAAAAGAAGGAGAAGTGGGTGAGAGCGACCAGTGGGCTTCCTCATTACGCAAAAAATGACCACGCCACACCACATCTTACCATACAACAACACACCACATGCACATATACACTTCAGTCCCAGCATGCCCGAATCAACTCCAAACTATAATCACAGAGGATAGAAAGTCAGGGACAGTTTCCCAAACGCATGATCACGCCGAACAGAACAAAGGGCACCAATCACTCTTCCCAGCTTAATCACAAGCTGTGTTCACGGATACCTAATATCTGCTGTAAGTGGAGATGAAGCATGTTGAAGGACAGCATATCTGCTGTGCACTAAGCATTACAATTTGCAGAGATTTGAACGTAAATTGTGTTGAGGAGCACTATCCTCTGAGGGTCTCCATTAGATCCAGCTCCTGCTTGACTGGCATGAATGCAGTGAACCACACCGCTGCTCCGTGAAAACCTGCTCCATCTCCACATTCAGCTCTAAGAGGTCATCCCCATGCACAATCACCACAACCACCAACACAGAACCACACACCAGCCGAACAGCTGAGAGGTAAAGAAATGGAAACGTAGAAAGACGTGGATCATCACAGGGCATAAATCATGCAGACCCACGACTTTAATTAGGTCTTGAGAGAACTACAACAAAATCCTAATAATGATTTGATGGATTGGATCAAAACATGTCATTGGCACATGATGGGAAATGATCAGCACGATGATGATGATGATGCCTACAGCTACTCGGCCCCGGGTACCTTGAGCTGAGTCTTGCCCTCAGAGGGAGGAGGATCTGGGGGAAGAGGTTTGGTGGGAGGGGCAGGTCTTTTCCCCGCCAGCTGGGCAAGGGGGAGAGTGGGAGAGAATACACAAAGAAACATAGCATCACGTTAGATCAGACGGTCCACTACACAACTCAAAGAAACATAGCATCACGTTAGATCAGACGGTCCACTACACAACTCAAAGAAACATAGCATCACGTTAGAAACATAGCATCACGTTAGATCAGACGGTCCACTACACAACTCAAAGAAACATACGTTAGATCAGACGGTCCACTACACAACTCAAAGAAACATAGCATCACGTTAGATCAGATGGTCCACTACACAACTCAAAGAAACATAGCATCACGTTAGATCAGACGGTCCACTACACAACTCAAAGAAACATAGCATCACGTTAAATCAGATGGTCCACTACACAACTCAAAGTCAACTGGCAAGCTAAACTCAGAACTCAAAGCCATTGGTGAGCTAAACTTTGTGAAGAGGCTTTATGGCTGCTGTAGAGCATACGCATACTTACTAACAGACAAACACACACACACACGCAAACACCCACCACTTTACGGTCAATAGCTTGTTCCTTCACATCACAGCCATGAAAATTAGGAAACGCGATAGCCACACTGACATTCTAAGAAACAAGACTCATTTATTGAGCCTATGTCTGTGAACCTCAACACCACCAACCACCAACACTGTTTCCATCCACCGGACTGCCGAACTTTACCTTGTTAGTCTTTAAAAGAGGGTCAGGGGGAAGTGGCTTATTAGGGGGAGCAGGCCTGTGTTGAACCTGAGTTACAGTGACAGAGGAAGCAGAAGAGAAAACAGGAGGCCTTTTATGGCACATGCAAAGTGAACATATTATTGACATGATATATATAGTCATAGTGTATGTGTGAGAGTGATTGTTTGTTTCATAGTCTAAAGTGAGTAGAGACTAGATCAGCAACCCACATTTCCTCATTCCTCTTATGAAGGTAATGAGAACGGAAACCTATGATGTATACTAGGGGATTATTTATAGTCTGTGTCTCAAAGGGCTCTGGGCTTGATGCAACAAGCTAAGCAAGCTAAGCATAAAAGGTAAAAAAAAGTTAAAGGTAATACATGCAACACAAGCTAACCATAAAAGGTAAAAAAAAGTTAAAGGTAATACATGCAACACTGAAAGTGAGAAGGGTATGCTAGACTAAGCGCTAGCTGGACAGACATGCATCAAGACATTACATTGACATATATATATTTTTTTTTTATCTGGACAGGGTCAAAGGTACAGAGAAGTTTAGAAATGTACAAAACGTCACTTATTGCCCCTGAATCCTTTCTGTGCCTGATAAGGTGGTAAGAGATACTTAACAGTGAAATGATCATAACAAAACAAAACAGAAAAATCAACCAGAAATGGCCTGCACATGTATGCATTTCCATACTGAGCTTCTCAATTTATCATCATAATCATAATAACAGAATTACAGACATACTTACCATACATTTCATTTCAATAACAGACGCATATGTTCTTCGAATCAAACATACACATATATGTCCTCTTTACACTTGATTGAAATTTAGTTTCATGTTAGACCTTTACCAAAGTCAGTCTGCCATTGTATCATCTTGTAATACTACCACTGTGTGGCATACTCTCTCACACTTTTGATGTGTCAAGAGGCTCAACTCACACAAATTCAGCCTCAGCTGAATGTTTATATCAATAAAACATTCCAACTTGAGTTGTGAATCAGTTAAGCTGACAGGATGGGAACCTGAGGAGAACTGGCAACTAAAACTGATGGAGATGAAGGTTCACCCCCTACTTCTGTGACCCTGACATGAGACAGCAGCACGCAGGCCGAGTGCTGGGCAGTGGGAGTAGGCTACCTTGCTGGTGGTGGTCAGGGGGATGTCGTTCTGCTGCTTCCACTTTCTTAGAGGCTGGACCTCTTCTCCCTTGTGAACTTCATTGTGTTCATTGGCTTGAGTCCTAGAGGGGAACGAACCAGTGTCATAGGTTATATCAAAGACTTCTGGACCTCACTATGGTGGTCATCAAGGAGCTAGTGGCAAGTGTCATAGGATAACATGGATCAAGGGAGTAGAGAACATGTATCAAGATGACAGATACATGAATGAGGTCTTCTCATTGATAGCATTTTCATGCAACATATGCAACACAAATCACGCAGGTAGTAACATCAAGGCTCTAGTACTATTACAAGAGAGGGATATTCGCTAGAGAAGTGCCTTTAAACTGCTGCCAGCGGCATTGCACTCACAGGAATGCCATAAGAATGACAGATATGATAAAGAATTTATAGATATGATAAAGTCTGCTGTCAAGTTATGAGTAGCACATACACAATGACAGCTTGCTATAATGTGAGATGCTTACAAATGGTGGTCAATGATTTGATGAGGTAAAGTACAAGGACAAATGGAAGAATGTTTGTTTTTATCTCTCACTACAAATAATGACCAGACGACATTCTGAGGAGCGATGGCGAATGTCAAATCAAGGATATGATTATGTAAACATTATCAGAAAGAAAAATGTAACAATGGAAAAGTTTTTTTTTTTTTTACCACCAAGTTAACTCTTCAGAATGGTCAAAACAGTCAGAATCACCTTTGGAAATGACTGATATCTCTACACAGTCATTGCAACACACTCATCAGTAAAATCAGTGATGACCAGGATTTTCTGGAGGACTTAGACACAAGGTAAATATTTGGGTGATGTAAAGGTAAAGACAGGTCTGGATCTAATACATGAACTTTGATTCATCAAGGGTCCATTTAGGGGTCATTCAGCTCATTTACCCACTGCTTTACCTATACTTGGATGAGGGATCTTCCAAATAAATCTTGATATGGGCCACACTGCACACACTGTTTTGAGGGCAGGACGAAATAAAATGTTTCCAAATTTATTTGCACACCCTGTTATTCAGTTGGCAGAACACAACAGCACCAAAAAGCTTCATCCATGGTATCAAGTTCCCAAGAGGAAATACAGTGATACCTAAATCAATTAAGCCTTTCCAATCTGTCAATTTGATTATAAGCACATTACTGTTACACAGCACAGATACTTCCAGAAGACAGGCCTGACTCTAGGACATAAATTCAACAGCAGGAGCCAGGTCAAGGTTTTCATTCAGTTTCCATGGAGAACAAGTACTACTTAGCATAACAATGATTTGCTTTGAATAAAAGGATCAACAATCGCTCTGAATAAGCGCATTTGATACCACGAAAAAAACTCAGGCTTAGCCTCACGTTTCTATAATTTCTTTCAGAAATAGATCACCTAAATTCATACAGTTTCTTTCATTGTCCTGACTGATGAAGCCAAGCTTGTTTGTATGTTGTTCACCAAACCTAGCTTAGCCCAGCGCAGCCTGTCCTTTGTGCTCTCACCGGCTCTGCTGTTGGGGGTCTCCTTTCTGTAGCGGGCTGATTCCGAGGCACGCCAGCTTGCGGCGGCAGCGCGGGATGCGCAGGGCAGCGCACCACAGCACCACCGAGGCCGGCAGCACCAACAGGAAGAACACCAGCAGGGCCACGCGTGTCGGGTCCGAGTCTAAAACAGCGCAGGAAGGTTAACATGCTTTTAGCAGTTACAGAAGAAAGTGGCTTACGCTTACAGATCAATGTATATTTCCATCAGAAAAAAAAAGATTGGTTTGGATAATGTTACCCAAAAATGTGTTGTTTATTTTTTTCTGTAAGCTCCTGGATATGAAAGTGAAATAGCCAATACCATTGTTTTGGGTAACAATCAACATAATGTTCCCTGCATAGGTGCATTGGTGGGTAGACACAGGACATAGGCTACATGAGCAGCGACTGCACACAGGTGTGTGGGTGTAGTTGGGCACCTTTGGGCTGTCTGGCCGGTCCACTGTCCACACTGCCCCCTGAGCCTGAGTATTTACAGTCAGGAGGGGCCCAACCTGGCTCGCAGTGGCAGTTATTATTGCTGTTGCAAACCTGGTGAGAAACAAAACAGGAAAAGAAGAGAAGAGAAAGAGTGAGAGAAGGGGAAGAGGACATGATGTGAGAAGAAAATATAG
Source organism: Alosa sapidissima (assembly GCF_018492685.1). Classification (NCBI taxonomy): domain Eukaryota; kingdom Metazoa; phylum Chordata; class Actinopteri; order Clupeiformes; family Clupeidae; genus Alosa; species Alosa sapidissima. Next base: position 21,140,500 of record NC_055966.1, on the reverse strand, counting down.
ACACACGGACAGATAGAGAGAACAGGATGAAGAGATGTTGTGGTTTTCAACACCATCATTTTTTTAAATTGTGCCGTGCGCTGGAGATGGCACTTCTGCACAAGCAGAGATAACTCTTACCCCATGACCACTGCAGTTCCTCTTGCACTCCTCCACCCTGAACACAGACACATCACGACAGCGCTGGTCTATACACGCCTAAAAGAGACGTTAGGGCGTAGCATCAACACCACAGATTGGACACAGATTTCTTCAAAAGTCAAACTATAAACAATTAAACAGATACATATTTAAATGTGCGTGTTCAGCAGGAAATATATTTTATTCAATAGAACTTTAAACTCTAAAACAACTTAGAAATGACTACTATATCTCTTTAAATCAATTTGAACAAAACATGATTAAGAAAGAGTAACAACAAAAAATAACTGGCACAGAAAAAGATGAGATTTTAGGTGAGACCGTGTCCGAATACCACATTAGGATGGGTCAGATGCCTACCTTGCCTTGGCCACATGAGGTCCCCTGGGTTACCATTGCAGGATCAGAGACGTCGTCTCCAAGGTCAAAGAAGGTCCCGCGGCAGGTGAAGTCGCTGTGGTTCAGGCGCACTTTGGTGGTGAGGATCTCTGCATTGGAGCCCAGCAGGGGGCGATCATTCCCACCCTGACACTGGATCCTTCCACAAAGCACGTCTCTGTGAACCATTTCAGGCCATTCACATATATTAAGAGGTGTTTTTATTCACACATGACTTAACATGGAAAAAGAATACTTATCATACATCTATTATGCCATTTATACAGAACTGTAAACAGTGAATTTTAATTTGAAAATGATACCATAAGTAGTTGCAACTGGCCAATAAAAGCATACTGTACCTTAAAAGGTGACAAATTACTGCCTCATACCAGTAGCATACTGGTATAATATCCCATTACTACTACAATATTCAATTATATAACACAAGGTATAACTGTCATGTTTTTAATTATTTGTAAGAATCAGACTTTGCACAACAGCTTTGCAAAGGTTCACTTACACAAGTATTCAGTAGTACACATACACAGTGATGTTCCTGTTGATACTTACGCACTGGGGCATGGGATGTAGGAACCGTTAGCCATCTGACCACAGTTGCCATATTTACTGCCCTGTTTGTTGACTGAGGAGAAACACACAGGTGGAGCACGTGTGGCATCTAAGGAAAAGGGCAAAACAACACTGTTTATAACTGCTGATGATTCATCAATGTACTGTTACAGTATGTTACAAACAGCATCCAGGCCAAAAGTATTTTGTGTACCTAAATTAGTGAGCCCAAAACTGTTTAATTACTTCACTGTTCTTTTTGTGTAAAATAAATAACAATTTCAGTTAATTTACTTAATAGTTTATATGATCACTGTGCTACAATATGGTGTACCCAATCCAACCCAAACAGCCTGCTCTCAAATTTGCATCAATTATTCAAACTGCTGTCAACAAGTCAAGGATCCTAGTCATAGGATGTGAATGCCTCTGAGTCACAAGTGAGCTCATATGTTCAGCTATTCTACCTCAGGATACACAGCCCAGAGCTTTTTTTAATACAATGCAGCTTGGTTCTCACAGAGCTAGAACCCAGCAGCTGGAATGGCGTGATTTTCACTCCACACAATGCACATACCACAGTAATTGTGTCATTAGTATATAAATGAATGTAGAGCCCAGCGTATGTGCACTTCCATAGTTATACTCTCTTTGAAGTGTCTGACAGCTGCATGTGTGTATGTTTGTGTGTAAGAGAGAGAGAGAGAGAGAGAGAGACAATTGGCCTTTTCTTGGATATGTGGATCAGTGCTACACTGATCTTTCCGTCCACTGAAAGGTGCTATATGTCTGTCAGTGCTATGTCTGTGCTGTCAGATACAGTAAAATTAGCATGTGAACCAGCTAGTGCTGGACCGGTTTTCTTGTGAATACCACTCTGTATCATGTGTAGTGTTGTATGAAATACAATGCAAGCCAATGGAAGGGTGCCATGTGCCTGTGTTCAGACATGTCTAAACCTACAGAACTCCACTTTCAGCACCTCGATACAAATGCCTGCAATACTCACTGTGACCCCACAGCATCTGACACTGGGCGTTGAGGCTGGCGCAGACGCCGCTGTAGCAGTAGGAGGCGCCGCCTTCGCACGGCTCCCCGTTCTGCAGGAAGACGTTGGGGGGGCAGAAGGGCGTGGTGCCAGTACAGTACTCCGGGAGGTCACACTCACCCAGTGGCTCTCGACACACCGAGCCCGCCATGCGCAGCTGTAGAAGGAGTAGAGTGGAGACAGGTGAGCGGGTGTGAGAGTGGTGGGGGGGTGGGGGGTGGGGGGGTGGAGGGTTATATTGTTATTATATATTATTTACTCTCACTGCATGGTGGTTCCTTGCACACAATAAATTAATTGAAAACACAGACTAGTATTTAAGCTTAAAGCAGGTGAAGACAGCAGTAGTAGGCCAGAGGAGACTTAAGAGCAATTATGTTTGAGAAACTTCTAGAATCATTCCAGGAACATGAGGAGCTTAACAAAAGGGCAGCTAGTTGCATTAAAGTGCAGGTGAAATGGCAAAAAAAGAAAACAAGGAGCAAAGTAAGTATGCTACTTCTTGACTATGTAAATGTAAAAGGTGGAACGTCCATGGAACATCCATGAAGGGACTTCTGTCCCAAGCACACTCACCTTGCAGTTCTCACAGCAGATACCATCAGAAGAGCACTGGGCACCAGGCATCAGCTTACATGTGCTGGCATTGCAGCAAGGGTCATTACACTCCTGAAAACAAACAAAGTAGTGGGATAACAATCACAAAGGAGGTCAGACAGCTCGTTGGACTTCAGACCCTCTCACTCTGTTGACTCAAGGTTTTGGCAGACTGGTCACAGACATACTGTACCACAGAAAGAATTGTTGACGGGCTTGTTCACTCATTCAGCTGCAGTGGTGGTGCTAAACATCAAGATTCAATCAAGAGATTTTTTTCTTCCTTAGATTTACTTCTTACTATGTAGTACATTTTTAAGGTAGTGCCATATATCTTTGGCACTTGGCTAATACTGAGACTTATGAAATACGCCATTGATATTATGTTGGTCTACTGTATGAAAATAATAATATCAATAAACCACTTCTTAAGTGTACAAACCACAAGCAAATTAGCAAGTGGTGTGATATATTCTCTATATTTTTTACACAAAGCAATTGTGCCATATTTAAAGCACTGGTTTGAGGCAAATACTTTCTCATCTTTCACACTTTCCGGGGGTGATAAATGAACATCTTGGATGAACTGGGAGCTTTGACATCAGCTGAGAATTGGACAAAATCAGACTTACATCCAGAAGGCCACAGTCGCACTCCTCGCCCTTCTCCACGTACAGGTTGCCACATCGCGGGCCGCCCATGAGCTCCTCCGGCTGAGGCACGTTAAAGAGGCACATCCCGCCGCCATGGAGCAGGCTGAGGGACAGGTCTCTGGCACTGCAGCTGCTGAACAGCTGACCTGGCATTAGGCTGGAGGAGGGAAGCAGACAGACTTACACCAGGAGGGCAACATGGCTTCATCAAGTGGAGGCTAAGGCCCATTAAGCCCGGTACATCGAAATACCCATATTTAGGATGAAAACGATTTCTGTCCACATTAGAGTTTTCATATCTTTTTTTAAAAACATTTTTTAAAGGTTTTGTGTCCACACTGAAACGCCGTAGAAGTTTTTATTGTTGGTGGTGTCTGGAACATAAAATTGTGTCAGTATCATGGCAACCACACGTCAAAAGTGACCACTCCACTTTCAATGAGCAGAAAACTTCTTTATCAAAAAGGTGTCAAAAAACAAGAGGCCGGCCCCAGCAGTGGCGCGACTGGCTGGGGCACCTGCACCGTACGCCGGCGACCTGGGTTCGATTCCCGCCCCGTGGTCCTTTCCGGATCCCACCCCGACTCTCTCTCCCACTCACTTCCTGTCTAGTGTTAATTTTGTCACCTATTTTTAATTTAGTCTTAGTCTTAGTCTTGTGACGAAATGTCCTTTTTAGTCTTTGTCATATTTAGTCATTCAAATATCATTTTTGTTAGTCAAGTTTTAGTCAACTAAAAGTCTCGTCATTTTAGTCTAGTTTCAGTCAAAAGAAAACTAAAGCTATCTTAGTTTTAGTCAAAACATTTTAGTCTTTTTTTATAACAAATTATTTCTGATTACCATTTAAGTCAAATAGTGTTTCACACATCTCAATTTTCCAACAATATTATGTGTCCACAGGGCTACTCGACTGTTATAATTACTCATTCTGATTTTTTTTGTCAGTCAGTACATGCACAGGTAAGTCGAGCTACAGTTATAGCTCGGCTGGGATTTGGCCATAGACAGTAAAAGATTTGACTGGACCACTGTCATGATCTTCATAGACCAGTGTTTCAGTGTCCGCAAGCTATCCCAAGTGGTCCACGAGCAGACGTGGTAAAATATAATATAGATGAGTTGTTTGCAATATTGAACCAACTTGTATGTAAATTCAAACTGTTCTACAACACTGTCTATGTCAGATATGCCAGTTTAAATCATATGAATCCTCTGACACAATTAAACAAAGTGCAAAGACAATAAGCAAGGTGGTTCAGTGAGTAGGCTATTGTGTAGGCTAATATACTGCTAGGTCAATTTTTTTTCTTTTTAGCTAGGTGGTCCGTGCGTTTCTTTTTTATTGATTAGTTAAGTGGTCCTTCATCTGAAAAAGTTTGAGAAACACTGTCTTGGACCAAAGTATGAATGTTTTACTCCGCCACGCTAGATGGCGATATGCGCCCAAACGCAACACAAACTCTCAATCTTAGCTAACTTGCTAGCGAACTTTCCATATTAGCTTACTTGCTAGCAAACTTTGCATCATCAGTGTAACTAGTTAAATAGTTGACATTACTTGCTGAAACTTTTCGTATGGACTTTCTGGGGGATGTTAATTTGTATATGAGAGAAGCTTCAACTTCTGGGTATGTAGCATTGTGGCATAAAGCCTAGGTAGTTAGCTTGCTAACTCTGGCAGAAATCTCCGGTGTTTTTGTTCCATGTAGTTTCCTGCTGCAGCCACAGGGTTGCAGCAACAGCACGTAGACTAGCCTACAGGAAAGCTGCTGCGCATGAACCATGAACTCATTCGTAATATTTTGAAAAGGTAACAGCTATTCTGTCTTCTCATTTTGTAGACGAAAATGGAAGAGAAATTTTATCTTAGTTTTTATTTCAAGCAAAACATTTTAGTCTCGTCTTTTTTCGTCAACAATAATGCATCTTAAGATAGTCTTAGTCAGTGTTTCAAGACATTAGTGCAGTCTCGTCATCATCTCGTCTTAGTCATGGAAAAAAAGGTTGTTGACTAACATTTTTCCTCTCGTCTCGTCTGACGAAATTAACACTATTCCTGTCAATCTGCACTATCCTATCTGATTAAAGGCATAAAAGGGAATTGTGAAATGTCTATGAATTGTTAATAAAATCAGAATCAAATGGATCACATTAAATAGAGAGCCTCACAGTGCTTGTAGGCCTAAGCTGAAGAGGCCTCCAGTGGCCAGTGGTGTCTCCCTGAGTGGTCACTTACCCTGTGGAGGGCTCCATGATGCAGCCACCCATGCGACGCTCGTTCTGGCACTGGCAGCGTCGCTCTGCTGTGTCGTGGGTCATGCCCAGGTTGTGGCCCAGCTCATGGGCCACTGTGGAGGCCACGCCGAGCACACTGACCAGGTGGTCCTGCAAGGAGAGAGGGAGGGAGGGAGAGAGAGAGAGAGAGGATGGAAAGAGAAGAAGAGAGAGGGAACAGAGAGAGAGAAAGAGAATAAACAATAAAGTAAAAGCAAAAAAGAGTGATATGGCTTAGACAGAAAGCAAGTGCTGATGATAAACAGCTCCATTCGAATAGATGGACAGGAGTCATTCATGAGTTCAATCAATCACTCCACACACTCACCACATTGACCCCTCCAGATCTGTCTTTGGAGCACATTGACGACTGGGACGCCATTCCCACTGTTGTTCCATCAAATGAATCCCCCCTGGAAAGACACAGTACCAGTCAGACACCTCACATTGATACATATAACACACCATGAATGAGTTCCTGTTTGTGTCTAAAAGTAGCACACTCAACATACCATGCAAGAACAGAAAACAAAGCATTCTAAATTAGAACACATTAATGAAACAGACCCTCTTAGGGACGAAGGAGAGACATCTCACTCACATGATAAGCTGGGCATTGTCATGGCGCAATCTTGGGAGCAGCTCACGTGTCCTCCACTCCAGAAAGCGGTTGAGGGTGTCTGTGGGGCTCTTGTCCACCTGGATCTTATCCTGGTCGCTCCAGATCTCCAGACCAAGGAGAGCTACACGCACATTCAGGGGTCTGTAGAACTGCAGGAGGACAACCAAAAAGGTCAGTATGACAGGACAAAATAAGGAGGGAATCATATTGTAAAGGTTGCCTCTGTGCTTTTCTTTTGTCTTAAGTTATTTTCTTTACAGTGGTAAATGTTGTGTAAAATAGTTTTTTTATATTTATTTTTGATTTGAGTTTCAGATGAATTATTCAAAACTGACAATTAGATAATGTTTTTGAACATTTAGACAGTGGATGGTGTTTCTTAAATCATGGAGTAATTAAATAATCGTGATTTCAGTATTGACCAAAATAATCGTGACTGTGACAGATGACACTCATCTTTAACTCATCACCTTCTGAAAAGTTGTCAGAATATTCTGTGGCTAATTTGTGTTGGATTGTTTAATAAAACATTTAAGAACATGTCTCATGGATAATCATACAGAATGTATAAAAAAACAGGACAGGCCTTACCCAATCCACCTGGTTGGCCACATCCAGCATTCTATAGATCATGGTCTTATTACTCTTCTGGTAGTTCAGGAACTGTGTAAACAAACATGGCATGACCTGATGATTACAAACCCACCATCTATCACATGTGCGATTTCCTAAATGAGCAAGGATAAAACTCTTCTGCAGATCGCTCGTCACAACAAAAGACTATCTAAGCAAGGAACATCACTAATAACTGACAGACACACCATCCTGCTAGGCAACCACTTTACACGTTTTCTATCTTCGCACAATCTCCACAGCTTGTGCAGGCGCTTTGATTAATGTTACATGGCCCCAGGCAGACATGAGAAGTGAGATGATGGGAGTGAAGAAGTGCTAGGGTTCATGTGAGCTGACACACCAGCCTGACACCCCAGTTCACACACTGAGAGTCTCCCCTCACCTCTTTATGGTCTGCCACCAGCACCAGCTCAATGTACTTGGTCTCAGATAGGATGTCCCTCTTGTGCTGTGGCAAGAGAGGCAAGGAGTTAACCGAGCAGTCCCTGCTTGTGACTGAGTGACATATTGCATAAGCTAATAAATACACATACTGTTTGTGCATATAATCACAAACATGCACACACAAACACATGCACATGCGTACGCAAAAACACACAAACAAACATTCACACACAGCCGGTTCAGCTTGTGCGCATATCATGCAACAACACAGAAACTCATGCACAAACCAGACATGCATGCATGGGTACACAAAAACGCACTCAAATTACCACAGAGTGAGGGGACACAAACACACAAACAGATAGATAAATGCCAAGAGGTGCCTGGATTTACACCGATACAAGCTCAGCACACCGAAAGAAAGCACACACAGTGTCCGACCACAATATCTCAACACCTCCCTGAACATGAGCCGCTTACCCGGTGCACTTGTGGTGGGGCGTAGAGGGGGGGCACAGGGGTGTGGGAGACCCCGCATCCCCCTGCTGAGGGGCTCCGCTGGTGGGTGGAGTACAGCAGGTGCATCCCCTCCTCCTCGAAGCCTCCGCTCTGCTCGCCGCTTTCATCCCACTCACCATCCTCCTCTGGCTGCAGCTCAAAGCTCAGGGTGGAGTTGATGACAATCACCCCTCTTTGGTGAAAGAAAAAATAATAAATAAACTGAGTTCATGCGCTGCGTGGAAATGTTTCATGTTTGAGCTGATGTTAATGGAGGAGGCATTTCAGAGGAAGTGTATGATCAAAATAAAAGAGAATGTTTTCTGAAAAATTAATTATCAAAGAATGTTATCATTGTTTCTTCTTCTTTCCAAAGGGACGTACATACTGTGGATAAGTAATTTGTTGAAATATACTTATTTGTTGAAATATACTTAAATATTGGTTGAAAAACAAAATCCCCTTCATCTAATATTGCCAGCTGGACACCTACATTTGCATTTGAATAGATTTTTTTACATACACACATAACAAATACAAATAACAACAATAACAGAACAAAAAAAACATCAGGGTCATGGGGATTTTTGTCCAGTCATATTCCAAGTATGTTTATCTGCTATGCTAAGGGGGAAAAAAACAATCCGGTGAGTGAGGCTCTCTGTTGAACAAGCTGAATAGAGTGAGCTTAGAAAGTACTTATGGTCTCAGTCCCTGAAGCTGACTAAATTTGGTCCCTGTTCCACTTCTACCTCTATTTCTCTGTCAGGGGCAATCAGCATTTCAACATCTAGAGGGTATTTGAAGTTCACAGCTGAATATATCAACAACTAACAGAAGAGAAGAGAGATCCTGAAAGCTGACTCAGTAGAATGACATCATTGTAGGGAGCAGAGAGAGTTAGAGAGAGAGAGAGAGAGAGAGAGAGAGAGAGAGAAAGAGTACACTTCCTGTTTAGGAAAATAGAGCGCTGGAGGCCAAAGGCCTGACGAATTCTGCACAAACAACATGTGCAACTACTGGCTGCATTGCTAACAGTCAAGAAGACACTGTGTGTATTTTGTGAAAGATTCTGGTGACCATCATGCCTTATATATCACACCTATATTGCATTAATCCTTGCTAAAACGCCTTCCTGATCACTGCAGTTTTTCCTCTCTAACTTACTTTTAACATTCTGATGGTCAGATACAAAATATTTCAAATAGTAGGCTACTTTTTTATATACTTTAGAACGAAAAGGTAAAAAAAATCACCAACACATGCATGTTCATGTGAGTGAGATGTTAAATTATATATTAGGGGGTAATGTCACACTGAGGGGACAAAAAGGGATTTAATGTTTCAGTATTCTGCTGTCTGTCCACAGCCTTCTCTGAGAACATTCACTAGACTCTAGCCATGCTGCCATGTTTTTTTTAACAGAAAGGTAAATTGATATGTCATGATGACTGAATGCTGCACGAGACACATGCACGTGAGTGAGTGTTTCTAGGGTTGTGTGGGAAGTTTGCTGTTATTTTTTGTCTCTGCCAAGCTAAGAATATTCGATGGACTTCTTCCAGGTGGTTACATTCAATGCTTTAATTGAAATGGCCAGAGGTAGCCTGTGTTGTTTTAAAAAGTGAGATTAGTAGTCAGCTCTAATGTTCTTGTTTTAATCCGGATTACATTATGGAAGTTGAAAGTACTATGACCCACAGCCTGCACACGCTCTTGCGACTCACGTTTCCTCAACCAAGCTGGCCCCATTCACTGACATTCACTGCTGTGTTTGTAAGCCTTAGGGCTGAGATGACCCTAGGTTAAGGTTAAAGGATAGACACATACAGTACCTTTGCTAAAGGCCAGCTGCACCAACTACATAACACTGTATTCGGTACATATGACAGGGATATTGCCTGAATCCTTTCATTCAAACTCACACATTACCTTCCCTATGCAACACTAAGACTAATAAAAGGGGCCTCAAGTGAATCTGTGGTAGTAGGTGCAGAATTAGTCAAATGCACGTGAACTGTTTGAACCTGACATGAACTTGAATGAATTCACAATGACTTTATATTAAAGTGGACTTGAGCCTAAAAAGGGAGACACTCGAGTATTCATAGTAATCACATTACCCATAGAAGGGCAAGGGAGAAGTCAGTAATGCAAAAAAAAAAAACGTCTTTGCATAGGCCCTACCAAATCTGGTGAGGTAGCTCAATCTTTTCATTCATTGTAATTCACAAAATGACATTGTTACAACCCTCACTATAACAGTTAAATGGACACTAAGATCTTCTTACCTGAGTCCAGCACAGGTGCTGAGAGCCACTCGGGACTGAGGAAAGCCTCGCACAGAGCCGTGGTAGTAACAGTGAATCTAGGATCAGAGTGACGCTCAACATGAACACGTTTCTGACATTCACTACAAACGTCTAAGATATCACTGCAATCCCCTCTAGACTGTCCTGACTCTCATATTCAAGCTGCAGTTATATTATGCTTACTCCTGTTTAACAGAGATAATTGAATATTTGAGAATCAGAGTCTTTCTTTCCCATATAAATATGGTTCTGGCTCGTAGACTTACCACAGGGCTCTGGTCCATAGCAACCCCTGTTCCATTTGGGAGGTAGTAGAATACATTTGGTGGTTTGGGCAGGAGATCTCTGAGGGAACAGAGATTAGAGGATGTTTATTGGACAATTTAATGTACAATAAATGCATGAGAATCAGTATTTAAAGACTTTGGGAAAAACATATGGTCAGAACATAAGGTAGTTGTGACACATGTTAAGAGTCAGGGCAGGGCAGTGAAAGCTGAGGTCTGGGTCCAATCCCCACAGACTATATGATGTGGTGTCAAAATGAACAGCTTCGCTGTGCTGTATTTTACCTTAAAGGCTCAAGGCTTCACATCTAATGCCCTCAATTGATTCCGGAGCATGGTGCTTTACTATCGGTCCAAAGTAATTATGAAGTGAGAGTATACAGTAAAGCCAATCAAAGTCAGACCAAATACCATAGAATTGATTTTAAGGTTCTGTTAGTTACTTACAAAGCTCTAAAAGCTCTAAGCTCTGCTTATATATCTGAGCTTTTAACATCTTATCAACCACAAAGGAACCTTAGATCTCCCAATGCTAATCTTTTAATTGTGCCCAAAGTGCTCCACAAGCTAAGCGAAGAAGTTGCTTTTATCCACATGCACCAAAGCTATGGAACACCCTGCCTCTGTACATCAAACAGGCAAAGACCTGAAAACATACCTGTATATGAGAGCTTTTAGTTAACTCACTTTTATCTTGTAGCCTATTTCTTCACATTATTTTATATTCTACTGCTGCTATTTACAGGGTCTTCCTATTTTCATTGCACTAATTGTATTGTATGTGTTGTTGTATCTATCTCCTTACCATCTTATGAATTGTGAAGTCTCATTTTTATTTTAATTCTAAATCTCTAATGTTTTGGTGTTAAATGCTCCAAAATGCTCCAAATGTAAATCACTTTGACCTGCATTCTATGAAAGGTGCTATACAAATAAAGCTTATTATTATTATTATTATTATTATTATTATTATTATTATTATTATTATTATTATGTAACCCAGGTGGGTGTACTTACTGATTTTTCTCCAGGTCCAGCAGGTAGACCCTGCTCCCAACCTTAAGGCCACACTGGAGCTTCTCTGGGTGGCCATTCTGCATGGACAAACACATACACACATTGGGGTCAGTTACAGAAACACACACCTTAAGGTCAATCACAGACACATACACAAACACACACACACACACACGCACACACACACACACACACACACACATACCTTTAGGTCATGTACAGAAACACACACCTTCAGTTCAGTAACAGACACACACACACCTTCAGGTCGGTTGCAGCCACACATACACACCAGGTCTTAAAGGAATTATCCGGAGTAAAATGCACTTTAGATCAATTTACGGATGATTGGGAGTACACACGTTGAGTTGACATCAAAATCATGTCATTCGGATGTGTTTTGAGAAAGTTCGATTTTACCGTTTTTACTCGTTAGCGTGGAAGTGAGAAGGGCATATTATTTCGCCGCTACAAAACGCTATTTTTATACCTCTTCTACAGTTCCAAACAACATTACACTTACGTGGTAGTGAGTAGAGGGTCCCTAAAGCCAAACCGAAGTATCCCGAGGTCTTTATGTGGTCGGATAGAGAGTCCAGAATGAATTTCATCAAGCCAGTACCTTTCCGGAAATGTTGCCATCTTTGCTGCCAGCTTTAGGGGAAAGTCCGTGGGAGTCGATTGCCAAGTATGGGAGTAACACGCTCTGGAAATTCACAATTTCGTCGCCGTTTAAAAAAAAAAAAAAAAAAAAAACATAGTCCAGTATTTCTTTTGAAATTGAAATGAAGTTGTATGGACTGGACTATGTTTTTTTTTTGTTTTTTTTTAAACGGCGCTTCTCACTTCCACGCTAACGGTTTTGACTAAAAACGGTAAAATCAAACTCTCAAAACACATCCGAATGACATGATTTTGATGTCAACTCAACGTATGTACTCCCAATCATCCGTAAATTGATCTAAAGTGCATTTTACTCCGGATAATTCCTTTAAGGCTATAGTTCCAGTTCATATGCCATGTGTGAGACAGAGCTCATGCTTTCCACTCTTGGCACTGTTGGGGTGGTCACTTGATTCAGCAACACTATTTGATCTCTTGAGGTCAGCGAATGCAGTGATTAGACAAACAAACAAAACCCCCATATAATCACACAACAAACACTGTCTGTTTCATTAATGCCTGTAATCTGAACAGCTTTGAGGGTACGGTCTAATTTTAATATTTAGCCTGTTACACTTCTAGATAACTCCTATACTTTGATGTTGATTTTTAATTGATTACAGGTTTTCAACATGGTGCTTTCATGATTTCACAACAAGATGATTAGCTTAGTAAATTATAGCTCACTTGAACCATACCAACTATATTCTAAGCAGGTCATCACTGGGTAGTGGTTACATTTAGACAAACAAACCCTTACAGAGGCCACACCTCTGTGCTACAATATTTACCTTGTGGTAAAACTGTACCTGACAGTGTATCCATTCTTAGGTAACTCCTAATTGGATTTGCGACCAATCCACCTGGATGATCCTGAGACTGCCAAACAATCGTCTACCAGACATAGTGCATTGCAGGATACCATTGCCTTGCACAATACCTCAAGCCTAAATTGGAGTTGTCAGGCTTGCAAGAATAGTTGACGCCTAGGTGGTTCCTAAACTTGCTGCCCTCGAAATCTCCACCGCCAAGCATAAGCACGTTAAGCACCACTGGAGGTTCAGATCTGCTGAACTGGCTGCTGACTGAGAATCTGTTGCCCTCTTTAACTTCGGGCAGCATGGCAATAAACACACATCCCTATTTGTCTCTTCTTTCTTTAGACACACTCTTCTCTCTTTACACACATACACACACACACACACACACACACACAGACAAACAGACACATTCTCTCCTCTAAACCACAAACCAGCCCCCCGATGACAAGCCATGCTGTCCCACATCCACACATGCCTCTTTCCTGTGCTTTCGCTTCAGTAGGCTAAAACAGGAAACTGGTAAAGTTAGTCTTCTGGTCCCCACACCCCCACTTAAGGCCCTCCACCCCCACAGTTACGGCTCTCAGGGTCCCTGGGTCTCCAGCCAAGCTGCGGGCTGGATCTGCTCTCAACACCTCTTCCTGCTATTCTGTGCAGCCTGGCCACCTTTGGGGGATGACAAAAGTGAAACGCAGAGGCTTCCTGCAGCCCCGCTGCCGAAACGGTTGATGGCTTCCTGCTTTTCCCTGCCGGGGGCAGGCTTCTGGGAACTGTCTGGCATGCCCGGACAAAAACCTCTTTCACGCAGACAGACAAACAGACACGTGAGCAGGTGGACCGGCAGACAGTGAGGAAAGGGATGGCCTCTGCTGAGACGGCGCATTGTCTTTGAGCGCAGGGAAGCAAACGCAAACAGAGCAACACAAATGCGTTATGGCTGCGAGAGAGAGAGTGAGAGCATTCCGTTTGTCCTCCCCAAAGCCCCCAGAGAAAAATAAATCCACATGAACGGCAAACAGCTGCCTGAGAGTAGCCGCTACAGACGCGAACCCTTCAAGGAGAATGTCAGGAGGGGAAAAGTCAGCAAAGAGTCAGGACTGCCATGCTTTACATTATCTGGCCTTGCTGGAGCTCACAATGTCACTTAGTGGTAGGCGACAACACAAATCTATCAAGCAAGATCCCATAGGATTGTTCACAGTGGTTTGGGAGAAACAGATCCAAACCACATCTAAGGAAACCATGAAAGTGGTAACTTGTGTAAGTAGAGACGGTGCTCTCAGAGAATAGGGCCTTTGATTGATGGTAGGCCCGCAGATGACTATTTGCAGCCCTTGGCTTTTTCTTACTTTATTGTTATCAGATGGCCTCAGTAAAGATCTTCTGGGAATGTAACTGACTTGAACTGGGTGGGTCCCCACTTTCGAGCGTGTTTCCATGACCACGAAACACATCAAGTAAATGGGTGGACATCTGGCTACAGTCTTGGCAATTCAGCATGAGTAGTTATGGAACCAAGGCAGGAGAAATGAGAAATGTGAGGCATAAAAGAAGGGGGGGGGGGGGGTCCCCTCAACTGACTTATCTTGAGGTTGAGGGCATTGTAACCAACTGACGTCAAAAAACAAACCACCTTTTTTCCACATAACCACCACAGAAAATTACCACTTCCAAAATCCGACCCAAAGAAAAAGAGCAAACACTGATAATTGAATACTAGAAGAACAAAACCTCAGAGCAAACTTGACATTCATCTGGTATTAAACAGAAAGTCCAAAGGGCAGGCTGTGCCCCAAACAAGAACAGAGCCCATGGTGCTGTTTCCTGAGTTGAAGCTCCACATGAGGGATTCTAATCGCTCTCTAATACCCAAAGCCACCATTTTTTTTTACCACCAAGGCCACCGAAACTATTCAGGGTGAGAGAAAACACAGAGAGAAAACACCATCTTCCTGCCTGACGACAGCTATAGAAGGTAAACTAATGTGATCACTCTTTTTAATTTAGGCTATAAAGCTTTACCTAAAACTGTTTAATGTTAAAGCAATGTTTATTGATGTCATTGTAAGTTGCCATCAATCTAAATTTTGCATTTGGCCAAAGCAGGGGGGGGGGGGGGTGGAATTAGCACAGAGAGGCAACAGTGAGGCAGAAGATGGGGAAGAAAATGAGGTGGGTGTGGCTGGACATCACTGAAGAATGGCTCATCCTGCACAGCGCCTGGATGTAGCACTAGCACATTATCACACCCAAACATCTGGCCAGAGGCCACCCTCTCCCCATCCTCGCTCCTGTGCTTTCCATGGAACTACTCCTTCCCAATCTCTCCTTCTCCAAGCCCACTTAGAGTCTCATAGCTTTCTCTTTAACTGCCCTGGGCAGTTAAATCCTCTTCCACACCCCTTTCGTTTGAATCATCAACGTCCACAAATTCCCCTCAGCTGAGTCTCACTGCATCCTTTCTTAGCTGGTCTTTATTTCCCACCTCCCTCCTCTACATCACTCCCTCCATCCATCAATCCATCCTGTCTCCAACCTCCATCCCCCCTTCCTTACATCTCACGTTCACTTCACCCCTTTCTCTCTCTCTCTCTCTCTCTCTCTCTCTCTCTTTCTCATTCTGTGCCTGTGTCTCTCACTCTCCCTTTCCACCCCTCTCTCCACCTCACTTACTCAATGAGGTCATGTCCCTGGACATGTGCTTTTTCCAGCGAGATGAGCTCACTGCCAAAGGGCTGCTGGGTGGGGTCCATTCACTCAATGCTGCCGTGGGGTGGACAAGGAAAGAGAAAAAAGGCCCGGAATGGGAGGGGCAGGGGAATAACAGAACAGAGGTGGGGAAGGGGGGAAGGTGGGAAGCCGGGTGGGGGTGGAGGGTGTTTCATCCACACAGCACCTTGCGTCTCAGTGCAGTGGCGTTCCCTCCCTGAATAGGAAATACCTCCCGAGGAACACACTGCCCTGTTAATCGTCTTGTTTATTCATCTAAGGGTTCGGTTATCCTGTCTTTTTTCAAATACTGTACATCCTTGTTTATCTTCTGCTAACTGACCATCCTCAATGCAAAAAAAAACCCCCAATGCCAATCCACTACTAATGACTTCAGTAATAAAATGTAAGTCTCACTTATGACATGTTAACTAGTTTCTGGGGAACCGCTTTCTCTCCGAAGCTAAAAATGCCTAAGCTAGGGTGACATTTGTTGTTCTGTGTAATTAAAATCACGGCGTTATCTGGTTAGAGAAAGAGGCCCCCCTGTGGTTCCAACTTAACCTCATGCGCCCGACTCTTTACTTTCTGTCGTGTCACTTCACTGTCACTTTCTCTGGGTGTTTTAAGGGGATCAGGCTGAGCGGTCCTCACGCCACTCCCTCTGCTCCTCTCTCTTCCCTGGGTTGTGTCGCCCTGAGGGGATGGAGGGTGGGATGGGGTGGGGTGGTGGGTGAACATACTGATTAAGTACGGAGGGAACCATCCCCCTGAATTAGATTAGAGCTCGGCTCCATAATCCGTCTTAACGTAGCGTGCCCTGGGGCACCTCTCACACCACCACCACCTGTAAGTGTGTGTGTGTATGTCTGTGTAAGTGTGTGTGCGAGAGAGAGAGAGAGTGAGAGGAAGAAATAGACAAAATGGACTGCCCAAGATGGCCTATCGTTGCTTAAGTATGCGCAAGTGCACTCCCCATGCCTCACAGTATGTTTAGCGGTTCCATGACCGCAATGTTAAACAGCTCTACACATCACATGGAGATTCATGGTAGTGGTACAGTTGTAGAAAGAAGAAACCCACAGACTGTGAGATTGGAAAGTTACACTCCACTCCTTGAGAGTAGGAACAGCCCTTGTGCTATAGCAGCAGTCACAGAGGGCTTTGATTAGGACGCTCTGTGGGCGAACTGGGCGTTTTTTGATCACTGAGGTTATCTGCTATGCTAAATCAAAACGAAACAAGGCTGCATTCACGAATGGCACAATACACCTCTGTGGCCAACAACATCACAAACTCACATTTCTGTTCAAGTAACCTACATAACAGGGACAAGCCTAAACCATTTCCATTAATCATGGTGGTGCATTGTCCTTATTGTGGTAATATTTGTATGAACATGTTAATGTTTAACTGGGAGTGAATGTTTGTGTATTCAAGAGTGAGGTGAGGTCAGGTCTTGGCTATAACCAGCGTGATCTTTATCATTTGAATACCTTGGATAGAGCGAGCCGCAGGCTTTATTTAACCGATGGGTGTTGATGAGGGTGTAGGCTGCATATTTGCTGCACACACCCATGCCAAACCCCCACCCACCTTTCCTTTCTCCCTCGCTCCCGTTTTCTGTTTCAAAATAAAGCTAAAAACAGCTCTGTGTTGCTGAGCTCATTTGCACTGATTAAATGCATATGTGGACGAGACGCACAGTCACAATATCCTCCACAACCCACTGTCCAGAAAATGACTACGCATGAGTAAGAAGCCAGGGAGAATCTGTGGGAACCGCGTCCCCTCGCATCCCTCTAAATGCATTAACACAAGTGAGTCAACCTACATAGCAATCCAATCTCCACTGAGGCACAGTCAGCTGTGAGACAGACCTTGCATTTGGACCTACTTACTAGTTCCGCTTGCATTGCGGCTTAACTTCCCTTTCTGAAGAAAAAAAAAATGTTTGGTCCTCACACACATCCCTTGAATCCAACAAGATCTGGCTAAATCAGACACAGTCATCATTTATTTTCTGCCTTCCTGTGTGTGTGTGTGTGTGTGTGTGTGTGTGTGTGTGTGTGTGTGTGTGTGTGTGTGTGTGTGTGTGTGTGTGAATGGAGGTGAGGAAAATGTGCCGTCTGGCTTCCTTCTCTGCTCTCACGTAACGCAGGAAGGAAACAGGGCCTGTTGACATTTCTTCCTGCAGAAGTATGATCTGAGAAGAGGGACAATCTGGCCACTCTGGAGGTACTAGGCCACTTCCTTCACAGCTGACAGCAGCCCTGAAATCACATCCTGAAGAATTCCCCCCTTTCTGCCTCTCTCCACCTAGCAAGACACCAGCCACTGACTGGACTCATCGTGGATTAACTGGGGCTTGAAATAAGACTGAAGTCACACTTGGCTTTGAATCATTAAGAGTCAAACTATGGCAACGGACACAGACATCTTAGCCCATTTATAAGGGTTCGGAGTGTCCCATTTAAACAACAGTAAAATTGGTTGAAGGTTTTTAAACAAGAGTATAAACTCTATCTCTCTCTCTCTCTCTCCCTTCACATTTGGCACACTGTGGGTATCACACAAACTAACTGAGGTTTTGGTTTAGAAAATAATTGAAGTGACTGTGCAAACCAGGAGATGGAGAGTCTTGTTTGTACAGACCTTTCTCCTGTATTATCAGTATGAGTGTCTTGATTCTTCTCTCTTACCTGCAAAGCCTCTGTTAGACTCTTCCTGTGTCCATTCACAATGGCAAAGGGTTTCGTCCTCTCCAGCGGCTTGGCTTCTCTTCCATGGTGATGCTCATCGTTGTCTGGGATTTCACAGGAAGGAAGGTTATTTTAAGAATATTTTAACCATTTGTTTTTAAGCACTGCATATCAACGATCATCAAAGATGCCATGCTGTGATAGGTGGAAACGTTAAAATCATACACATTTCCATGAAAATGGCTGACTGCCCTTTGCATTTGGTTGAATGTAGCTGCAAAGCCCTGACCAGTGGTATGGAAGCCATCCAGATGCAGTTTCATAGTGGATAACATCATCATGGCTGCACTCATGGCTTCAATCATGCTGTCCCAGTCAAGTTCAGCTCGGTTCAAATAAAAACTGCACCCTGGCTAATTATATGATCGGATGTCTTTGACAAATGATGGGGCTGTTCTGAATATTTCAGATATATTTTTTAGATGACCAGGTTAATTTGATTTACAGAAGAGCAACTTTAAAAAGTGGACATCAGCACCATCAGCACAAAGACCATAGGATAAGGTAGAGGTACAGCAATGACCCACTGCACACTTGGCCCACGTGAGCACGTCACTAACAAAGACAGCCGGACATCAGCCAAGAAACAATTGGATGATTAAGTTGCTTAAGCGTGCAAGGACATCAAATAGACTAGGCTAAAGACTGGACAGACTCTTTGGGTCTAAAGCATGTCAGCATTCACTTGGTTTGCTGTATGTCCAGCTGGCCATCAGACAAGGTTAATAAAATCTGTTGGATTTCTTATTTTTGCGTTTTACCTCTACTGTTGTACAAAGAAAAAAACAAGACCTGAGTATCCTTAATTATAGTACACTTAATACAGTACAGAAATACATTTTGAGAAGCAAAAAAACCTTTACAGCAAGACAGTGCATCCTGTCTCAAAATTAAGTGTGGTATTTTGGTAAAGTAGCAGAAAATGTGTTTGGCATGATTTGTCGGTAATAACCATGGAAACACACTCGTGTCATTGTCAGAATGAGCCAAATGCAGTGCTAATGGCCTCCCATTATCCGAAGCTGACGCAAGCTTTGACTTGACAGGGACCCAAAGGGGCCTGCCTACACTGAACACCACTGTTGCTAACCTGGAGTGAAACCACACGGGTCCCATAAGGTAAGAATAACAGGGTGTGTGTGGAGAGAGAACCTGAAGGAAACTCCACACAGTGATTTTTTCCCCTTTCCTTTCCCACGGAGAAAACTCCAAATAGAACCTTTTCCCGTGGGCGAAAAAAGGCGAAAACTCAAGCTGTGAATTTTAATGTGTTGCTAACCGACTCCCAAGAGCCCAGTAGACCTATCCCACCTGTAAGAATTTATTACTAGTTTTATTAAGCCATTTGAAGTTTTAGCAAATGGCCACACTAGCTCAGCTTTACTTGGTGGCACAGATATGCCAGGTGCCGGTGTGCATAACACATGCATGCACCAGTGCAGTGCCTATGTCTGAGTAAGCCTCGCTCTCACTCACATCTGTTCTTAGTCACAGCTGAACTAAGGCCACCCATTCAATCACAACAGAGTGGGAATCACTGTCAGTCATTGTACAGAGCAGAGGGCAGCTGTTGTTGTGGTTATGAATGGCTGTGTGTTGGTGAAAAGGGTCTTCTGAAAAAAGGCATGGTACAACTACCTTGTAAGTGCCGTTGTGTAGGCCTACCTAAAATGCACTATGACAACATAGTTTTCATTCATGGGAATTCATTTGTACAGAATGACTTCAGAGATATTTATGATAAAAGCCTCCTCAAAATAACTCAATCAAATGCAAGTAACATATGGAGCAATGATCTAAAACAGGCCACTTTTGAGTGAATGAACACACCATGTGGTGACCTTGTGTGTAGAGCACTTGCTAGGATTAGGCCACCTGAGGCAAGTAATACCTCCAGCAGTTAATCAAATGTGGCCAGCAGCAAGCACTGGGCTGCCTGTAAGTTATAGTTAGATTTCTTCTCCTGACAGCGTAAAGTTACGCTAAACTGTCTAAAGCTGTTACAAAATAACTCATCACACTGTTGTTGGCAGTATTAACAAGGCACGTCGAACAAATATCTTAATATTTTCCTAGACACAAGCGCAATAACAATAAAAGTCATGAGTAACAAAATTGTCATACCTGAATGTAATGACTGACTCGGTCTTGAATTTTGCTGTGGAGAGGTCTCCTCTTGTGACTCTGTAAATATACTAGGGGAGATGTCTGTAGTTTCCACCTGTAAAGGCTGTGGCGCTTCAGTGTCATTGAAAAGTTCTAACCGGCTCTGCAAAGGTAATAGCACTGTCATGGACAGGGCACCTTTCAGAAAACCGCAAGGGGTACCCTGAAGTAATAACACAGTTAATAAGACACGAAGTGGCAGCACTACTGCACAGGCACTAAGGATCATATTTGACGTTTTAGTGTTCAAAACCAGTGTCATCGAAATCAAAGGTCAATCTTCTAGTCCAACTCTATGTCCAGTCTAGACCCCACTGCGGGTGTTCGTCCGGACTCCTTATTCTACGTGTATAACACAGGTGGGACTTCCATGGACTCCTTGAGCCAACGCGCCTGTGTCCTGTGTTAGAGGCGATGTGCAAAATAATCTGTCTGCACAAAACAACGTCCACGAGGCAGCATACAACTGTACCTACCGGCTTTGATCACGCGAAATGTCACATTTTGCAATTTGACATTAAAACCGCGTTTCGCCTGAGCACGGTTACGCAGCTGACGCATACCACAATCCATTTGCTGGTCCAAGCGACGGTGAAGTTACTTTGTGTCCGATCCCGCGTCCAGTTTCTCAGGTTGCCCAAGTAAGTTCAAAATGAATTTACATTCCAGCAACATTCGCTCTGCCGGTGATGTGAGGACTCAGTGAACACTGTTTACTCGGATGGTGTAATCGTATTTTGCTGCGTAGAAACCAACTAGGCGGGATTTCCTCTTGGCTTTTAACCCTTTACCTTCCTTTAGGTGGCGTCATGTTTCTTTTAGATGTTACTTTTAGAATAGAATTTGAATCTACTCAAGAAGAATATCACAGCACGTATTATACGATAATGAAAATAGAAAAATACTAATACATCATAAATGCTTTGTAGGTCTATTATGTTGTTATTGTCTAATGTGTATAGATCCTCTGGAAAATTGGCAGTCTTCCAGCAAAACAGCATCAGCTAAAGAAATTTTGAGAGATGCTTGGATGCTTGAAGACATCCGGATGTGCAGAAGTTATGACTAATGGCTAATGTGGAGTGGAGTGGAGTGGAGTTGGCTCATACTAGACCAGGCTGTGCCGGAAATCATCCATTGTTTTTTAAAAACAATAAAAACATTATTTATCAATTTAGATTTGATATATTGTCAGAAAAAGCACTTTTCACAGAACAGTGTTTACCCATTACATTTATCCATACATGCATAAAACATTTTAAATTAAGTTACATTCAACTGTAAACTGAAAAGCATAAAAAGTTACAATTGTTTGGCCGCTCTCTAGTCAACATAATAAACATCTATATCGTTGCCACTGTCCACAGGGTCATGTTGTTTGTGCGGAGCACAGACACAACAGAACTGATCCAGGTCTCTCCAGCACGTAGGACAGTAGACCACCCCGCAACCTGACCCAGTGCACTCAAGCCCCTGTCCTCTTCTTTGGCGTTCCCCACACACACAGCACCGCTGCAGCTTCAGGCCCGGGCACCCCATCTGGACAACCAGTGCTGAGAGTACCTGAGAAGTAGGAAAAGAGGGAAAAGCTTGAAGAGACATGGAAATCAAACTGTGCTGCGCTCCCTACAACACCTCTCCTAAGAGGACTCTATATCATCTATACACATCCAAAGTCTAATTTACACAGTGAGAACCAACAACATTGGGACAGGATCAAGCCTGATATGACTATTTGGCTTGGAGCAGGGCGTGGAATGCGAGTGCCCAGTGGGCCACTTTTGGTAAGCAGAACTGGCGCTGCGGGATGAACCGAACAACCTTGGGACAGGATCAAGCCTGATATGCTCGCTGACTTGGAGCAGGGCATGGAATGCGAGTGCCCAGTGGGCCTTTTTTGGGATGCTGCGGGATGAACCGAACAATCGAACAACCTTGGGACAGGATCAAGCCTGATATGCTCGCTGGCTTGGAGCAGGGCGTGGAATGCGAGTGCCCAATGGGCCACTTTTGGTAAACAGAACTGGCGCTGCGGGATGAACCGAACGCCTTTTAATACTGTCTGTTTCTTTGTACAGTTACATAGTTTCTGAAACAAGCCACACATCAATAAGCTACTGCACCGTAGTACCATCATTATGATTGACAGCGTGTCCTGTACAAGGGTTTCAGAGCAATAATTCTGGACACTTACAGACATCTGTGGCTTTTGTGCAGTCATTAGCTTTCTGCGTTGGATGTCGACAAACATCATGCGTTTCTGTATCTGCAGGTTGTAGAGGAACAGAATTCGCCTCTTCTCTCTCTGTGGATGTGACCGTCAACACACACACACATAGACAAAGAAAGATTTCAGAAACATTTATTAAGATGCAAAACATTATGATAGTGGTTAGCTATATGCTCTACGTGAACACTCGCTAATTGACACACGCTAATTCAGGCTAAAGGCATGACAGAGGCCATGGTAATCCACACCAGCCCCCCCCCACACCCCGCTCAGAGCACACACAAATACACGTGCGTACACTCATGCCGGCATACACCGGCACGAGCTACAAGTTGGGGCTAATGCTATTACAATAAGTCCTTCTCAGCTCTGGACTGCTTTGCTGGTGGCAGAGTGGAAAATGCATTTCTTACAGGATTGGAGAAATCCATCGCCCACCATTCACCTCATGAATATATACATTTAACCCAGAGGTATAGAGCAATATCTTCTCATTCCTTGTTATGCAATAGTTTAAATATTATTTCATGGTGTTCTTGGCAGTGTTACAGATGGATTGAGAGCTTGTATGGAAGTAGGTGGAGAGGCTGAAACATTTTGTGTGAGTAAGATTATGTGCCCTCTACTAAGTGTGCTCAATTTCTCAACACAAAGAGGATTTATTCAGAAAAAAAACAACTTTATTTTATATGCTAAAGTAGGCCATTCTGATACATGCAGTTTCCAAATATATTTCAATAAAATATCTGTGAGAACAATATCAAACTGCACACTATGTTTGTTTTCTCATAGAGACAGTGAATAACTTCATAAAATAAATTATATCACACAACATTTTTGACTGTTTTTGTTTGTTTTCATCGAGAGGGATGTAAAGGACTTTTCTGTATTTGTTCAGACTTTCCTGTGCTAGTACTAAAAAGGTTACACAATAATAAATACTCTGCTGTTTGAAAAGCGGGCTTGATAAACATGCATGGGCTGGGAAGCATGCCAACATATCCATCTGCAAATGCAGCCACCGTTGCTTTTAACCACCTCTAACAGCACATCAAAGATATGGAAACATTACCACAGCAGCATCTATTGTAATGTATTGAAAAAGGTCGTCACATCCTGAAGAAGGAAAGTAATTTACTAAGTGGAATGAAATGCTTGTTTAGAGACCATGTTTCAAAAATATGTGATCTATAGATAAATTTGCTGCCACATATGAGCTCATTCTTATTATGTCCTGTTCTTTATATATATAATATAATGTCTAAAGGAACAATATATATATAGAACATACAGTTATAAGTTATGGCATTCTACAACATTGCTGTCATGTTAATTTGCTCTAGCAGACAGCCATTTTGAAGGTAATTTGTTGTTGATTAAGATGCGATTAATACACCCCCTATCAGATAAAAGTGCCCATGTGTCCAGCAAGAAGCAACAACAAACACGGTATTATGTATCACTTTGGATCAGGGTTTCATCTATTTTCATTTGGGATGAAAGCCATGTAATGTAAATGTGAAATGCTTATGTAACTCACGTGTATGTAACTCTCTCACCTTGGGAAAATAGAAGGCTGCGATGACTCGGCGCAGTCGGTTGGTGTACACCTGCAGGCAGCACATCAGGGCCATCATGAGGAGGGGGACGATACTCCACAGGTATTCCTCCCAGGTCAGGGCATGGGGGTCGGGCAGACAGTCTAAAGGAACAAACATTACAGCACATCATAACCTGTATAGGACACAAAATATGAAATGACATTGATAACGCTCTACTGATATTAAACAAAACTGAAGTATTCCTATAAGTCAATCAGCAAGTGACTGGATTAATATTATTGTGACAGGAAAAAAAAAGTTTTCATTAAATGGTATCAGTAGAGCTCAAGTCTAATCCAGTCATAAATTCACTAGAGAGCATTTTCTGGATATATTAGTCCATCATTGCTGCCTAACTTATGCAGCGTTTCTGACACCAGCAGATGCCGTGACAGCACGCCTGCCAATTCGACTGCTGAGTCTCACTGTCAAAACAGTGTCATCAGTTTTATTTATAAAGGCAGATAACAGGATGTACAGAATTAGAACTCCGTTGGACCCAGCTGATGAAATTAAGTTTCCCATTTTTAATATATTCCACAAAAAACAACAATACAAGGTCACCTACGCTTGTTACTGGACTGCATGTCCACACTGGAGGAGGTGTTGAAAGCACCTATGGTTTTCCGCAGGAGATTAGCCAGTATGGATTCTCCAGCGACATCAATATCAATGTGGTGATAACCTGAGGGGATATCCCATTAGATAACAGTCAGCTTTTATAAATCTATATAGCAGTTAACAGGGATGTAGTGGAGGCTAAACACAAGTAAACACAGTTTATCCACCTCTGAAATTTCAGAGTCAGAGTTTATCCACCTCTTATTAGAGTCAAAAATCACACTGTATTATCCACATTCACAATATGTAATCTTCAACACTCTAGGAACCATTTAATATCACTGGTATTGTTAAAAAACATTGGACAATAACCTCCACCATGTTCTGAATGCCTTTTTTAAAAATTCGATACCGCATGGCGCAGTCCACCTCACCGAGATCACAGAATTGATAGTTTACCCACCTCTTATTTTACAACTACATCCGACAGTTATTGCTACATTTGTCAGATCATTTCAATAAAGGGAGATCTATCTCCTTCTGTCATGCTTTAGAGCCTACTGGTGTTGGGAAAGTGAGGCCTTTCAATAACAAACTGTACATGTACTCATAAACATATAAACCTGTTAGTCTATTCAATACAGTATATGGTAACAATGTCAATTTCTATTCCACATGATATTTTTAATGATGAATTATCCATTGGCACACCTTACTCACTCGAGAAAGAATACTGTGTGAATGAGTGTCTATGGATGATGTCAAAGACATGAAAAAGGATCCAATCCACAGCCAGTAGGACACAAGTGAAGAGCATGAGAGAAAGCACCTGCAACAGGCCAGCCACCTGTAGAGAGAGTTATAGTTATCATTTACCATTCATTACTTTGTGTCATTTGTATTTTTTACTGGAAAACCCTGATAGGCCTGAAACTATATTTAGCTCTGCCAAGAAGGATTTGTTCTTTATTGTTGTTTGTTTTGCTGTTTGTTTGTCTGTCTATCAGTAAGATTAGGACAGGGAAACTGCCATCCTGATTTTAACAGAATTTATTACATGGGCCAAGGGACAATTTGGAGTCAATCCAGATTAAGCAGTGGATCAAGATGTTTTATCACCCTCTTTAATATTGTGAGATAGGGCATTTGGCCTTTGCTGAGATCTGTACTCTCCGAGAGCCCTTCTAGAACCTCATATCTTCTAAATTATTCATCATTTGAAAGGTTAGGCAGCAGTGATATGCAGGTGCTGTCATTCAAAGAAATTACCAAAATATGACATACCACAAGCTTGAGTTCGCTAGGATGGATGGAAAAGCTCCAGGGGTTGATGAAGTGTTTGTGCTCAGCCTTCTTCAGAGGTAAAAGATACCTCTTACCCTAAAATGGCAGTTACATTTCTCAAAAAAAATATGACTAACACAGACATATTGCACACAATGCACTATTTTGCCGCTACATTTCTGTGGCAGTTACTAACAAAAACAAGGTATACCTTCACAGCTCAAAAGAATATAATAACACTGGCCTAAATATGGAACAAACAACCAGCATTCTTACGGCTTTTCTCCTGCGTGCATCAATCTGCCTGAAGTATGTTGTAATGTAAATATTGTCAAAGCGAATATCCTGGCAGTACTGTCTTGCATATCCAAAAGCGCTTTTTAGATATCAAAAAACAGGACACATTAACTTAATGCAATGTGGTGGTGTAAACATAATCTATCATTTCATACAAACATTTATGCTACAGCTGTCTGTCCATAATATGGGAATTTGATTCAGTCATACAATACAACATGTTAAACTTACGAAACAAACACAGCAATGAAGGCAAAAGACAGAAGGACATGAACCAATTCCAAGAGCTGGTCAACAATAGCCTTCTTCTCCTCAAATGTCTTGCTGAGTTCTGTAGAGAAATCTTCCTGAAGCATGGACAGGCCAAAAACTGATTGCTGCTCAACTTTCTGCGCCCAAACAATACAGAAAAATGGTGGTAAGTATCCTTCTGTTATTTTATTTGATTTTGAAAAAGAACTAAACAAAGTATTGATATATCTATTCAAAATCACAGGCATTTGAATAGGCTTTATTGTTTTGCTCAGTGTAAATATTATGACTATGTTACAGTTAAATATCTCACAATCTCAAATCCCAGGAATGTATTCAGTAACGTATACAGTATTGGGAAATGTATTTAGTAGCTGTTTGTTTGTCCCACAGTAATTTGCTGATGTAGGCCTAAGTACAATAGGCTCTGGCCAACAGATGTTTATAGATTACATACAGGGGATTATACAAGATAAGACCCAGTATAAACAATTAGAGACAGGTAAGCAGGTAAGCAGATAAACTGTGTTCACAGTAGGTGTGAGAGAGGAAATGGATTGGACCTGGAGGATGACATTAGTGGTAAACTCTTCCCCGAGTTTGCCTATGGACAAATTGAGCTTGTCAAAGGTCTGCCCAAAGTTTCCCTCCACCGGGATCTCTTCTCTGCACCAAGGTGTCATTACTAAGTATAAAACAACAAACGTAATGTCAATTGTAATGTGCTGCACTAAACAAACACCAAAGAAAAACAATATCATGCTTTCTACAGCTACAGACAATATGCATGTAATGACAAATACGTTGAATTGATATAACTTATTCATAGAAGTACAAAAAGAATTTCATACAAATGAATGACTATACTACTGCACAATTGTGAGAGTCTACAGTATACCCTGATACATTAGACACACAGTACAATTAAAAGAAATCCACTTCTGAGCACTGACCTTTCATGACATCACACAGAAAGTCAAATTTCATTGGCACACAGAGCAGGTGGTTGATGAGAGGGACACTGATGGTGTCCATGCACTCTTGCCATTTGACGTCAAACCAGCCCCGGCAGCGCTCTATTCCCTCTTCCACCACATCTACCACAACCACCATAATTGCAGTTCTTTGAGTTGTCACAACATCCTGTACTTACGATGGCAAATGATCGGTTACATTTCCATGTAATTATTACAGAGCTGGAGTCTGACACTTACAGTCACACCGCATCATCGTTTTGGCAGCAAATACTTCCTGTGTGCTGTTGCCCATGGTGATAGAATCCCCTACAACGCTGTTGTATCCATACCGTCCCAGAACCTCATCTCTGATGCTCTGAAAGTTTCTACTGATGTTCTTGGTTTCACTCTGAAGTTCCGCAGTATCATCCTAAAATAAACATAATGCCTTAGCAGTAGATCAGTGACCAACTGGACATGAACAATGTGGGATACTGTATTTTTTTCCTACAGTACACATACCACAATCTCCTGGACAACTTGAACAAATGGGTCTGTCACCACTCTCCACATAACTTTGCTGTGTTGAATCTGCAAGTCCAAGTTACAACCCATGGAGTAGGCCACATTCTGAATGTTGTAGGGGATGTTGGTGACCGGGCCTGTCAGAAAGTTGTCAATAAGTCCGCTACCTTAAATAACAACACTGAAAAATGTTCAATACAAACTTCACTAAAAAGCCTTATCTTCTGGCGCAAGGGCTAAATGTGGCACAAGGCCTTTTGTGTGAAATAAATCCAAGTGGACCAAATAATACAACAAGGGTGCCTTTTATACAACACCAGTACACTTTAGGTCACATGATCAATTCATAATTTACCCTGGTAAAGACCAAAGAAGACAAATAGCATGAGATAGGCCCTTCCCTGAGAACCAAGGATGCTGGGAAACATCAGCAGGACCGAACAGCGGAAGAGTGTGGAAAACATTCCACCCACAATGCACACACCTGGAAATTCACAATAAAGTTAGCCTAACTAACTAGCCTGAACAACAATATGAGTCTGAAGTTTACTGAGCAGACAATATGAGTCTGAAGGTCTTGTCACTATATTAATAAAACTACTCACCAACAAACACATATCCAACAATTAACCTTTGGATGGTGGTCATCACAATACTGTGCATCAGGCCTAGGTATAATCCTAAATTAATGAAAGAAATTGCACGTTTAATCATCAAGGTTTAAACATCAAGGTTTCTTTTCTTTTTTAAATCTCACTTACGTGAGAATTAAGACATAAGAATTGTTCTTACCTGCACCACTAACTGTTCCAAAGAGAACACCACACAGGAGACGAACCCGTGGAAACTCGTGAGGTGGACTGAACAAGAATTTGAGAGCGACATCCGGAAGGATCCTCTCGCAAATCTTTTCGATGGCTGTCAGAAAAAAAATCCATGAGATAATGGGGCCAGTAGCATGATGAAATGTCACGTAGCCCTACTGGTGTCTAAAATTGTATTGGCCTAAGGGCTGCACACTAAATGGCATTGGTCTATTAAAGGTGCTCGCATTCTTACTTGAGTGACATGGTTTACGTCGTTTGGTTCGTTGGAGGTCAATCAGTGTGGATCCCATTTCATCTCAGTACCAGGATTACATGAAGGAATACCAGATGTAGTGCTTGATGTGTGTTAAATCTATTTCCTGTGGAATTGATAGATTTGATGATTGAATCTGTAGAATGCATGCTGGCGTCACAAACTCTGTACAGGTGTTCATGAGGTAGCGTTTCCATGACGGCAGAATAACTGGATCTAAACAAACTTTCGAAGTGGCTTCGCATTGAATGTAGACATCTTTGGTAGACATC
Source organism: Alosa sapidissima (assembly GCF_018492685.1). Lineage (NCBI taxonomy): Eukaryota > Metazoa > Chordata > Actinopteri > Clupeiformes > Clupeidae > Alosa > Alosa sapidissima. The sequence goes on along the minus strand of NC_055966.1, from coordinate 21,110,898 downwards.
CATTTAAACGTGTGTTACCATAGACATAATATACATAGACGCCGCATTGGCTGCTGGAAACGAGAAATGCGGCCGCCATCTTGGACCGGTCATACTCCTCGTTGCGTTGCAGCAGAAGACACAAGATGCCAGTACTGTGCAGCATGTTCCTGCTCACATCGACGAACCATCGCAAACAGGGCTCGGGGGATTTACTTTTCTCAAGTAAGATTTAACATTACCGTACTAATGGTTGTATTTTGTGAATAGAATATTACCAGAGAGTTGAGAAGGAGCAAGGATCTTTGATATTACTGTATGAGAATCGTAGCCAGCTAGCTAGGCTGTTTACTCGGTGTTCACCTGGCTGAACTGAGACTTAATAAGTCATATTCCATAACACTGACTTAGATTACAACTGACACAAAAAGGCTATTGTAGAAATAAATCATACTAGATTTGGCTGGCGAATTTTACACAAGTGGCACAGACTGTAGCCTATATTATTGGGCAATCGCTAGCTGCTACTTGTAGCCTAAGCGTGTTGGTAGCTTCACTATTTTCTGAATAAAGTAACTTTTCAATAGCTTAACTTCTTTATTTATCAAGTGGCTTAGCCACACAAGCTACACTTTTCTTGTCATGTGTAATTGGCACAATTTAAAGTAGCTTCCTATGTAGAGAACTAGCCTACTGCTGTGTTTGTGTTAATAATACATTTGACTGGGTGGTAGTATTGTGTAGTGTTTTATTCATAGCAGAGTAACTGATAGTTTAGCTCACTACAATGTCTAAGTAGCTTGCCCAACACTGTATTATTCACATGTCATTTACCCTAACAAGAATAAGATGCCTCTCAAATTCCTTTATTCATTTTATTAATTTAATTATTTTATATCTCCCCAGAACAACTGCCTTGCTCAAGGAGACTGAATGAACTGAATAGTCTCCTCACATCCCTGGAACTGAGGAAGGTGCAGCTCTTCATTGCAGTATTGGAGGGCATCTGCTACACTGTGACTGAATATTTGATTTATGAGCTCCACCTTCATCACCTGCATTCACCACTCTGTGTCCCATTTTCCCATCGTCTGGTTGACTCAGTCCTCTTTTAGGGAGTTTACCCAGTTTCACTATGTACTGCTATCTTATTTGCCCACCTGCTGTCTGAAGCACTTTTTTCTTAGCCAAAGTGTACCCAAGCAATTTTAGCAAGGTGGGAACATACAAAATTACATGCACCAGTTATCGAAATCATAGAACCAACTGCATGACAGTAACCTCTGTCTCACTGAGCCTGTGAAGACACTCCCCGATTCTTTACTGATTGCAATGAACGGGGCTGATCTTAGCAGTTTCTAAAATGTTTCTTAATTCTTATTTATTTAATCTCTTCATTGGGGCTGAAAGCTTTCTGTGAACTGTAAATAACAGATGCTGTTGATGAACCCATTGACACTGTACAAGTGACAAGTCACCTTTTTGTCTTGAATTGATGAAGTTACACTTACTATGCCAAACCAATGTCTGTTTTTTAAGGATCAGAAACAAACCTACAAACTTGCACTTTACAATATTTATGGAACTTGTCTAACAAATGCTGTTGATATTGAACCCAGTTACTCCATTTCCTTTACTTATGCCACACCAATGTCTGTTCATCAAACTTTATTTTTGATGGCACTGAACTGAAAATGTTAATGGATTTTTTCTGTCAATTTAACCCATTAAAACTTGTATCAAACCAGTTTCTGTCTATGCTGTCAAACATGGATTAGTTATGTTCCCAGTGTTTATATTGGATGTCATCACTTTATAATATATCATATATGAGAATATTCTATTACTATTAAGCCCACTATGAATATTAAAATACACACAACCATGTTTCCTGTATACAGCTTTTCTACTGGAAGGTTTACAACTTATTCTGTCAATTTACCCAAGTTTGTCACTAAACCACATAGGCCTACTTGGAATACCCCTCAGATGTCTGAATGGCACTGATCTCACTTAAATGTTTATAGAACCTTTCTGTGAATAATGCTGTTGATGGAACTTTTCTGTCAACTGTGAACTATATTTAACTCATTAAACTTGTATCAAACTAGTTTTGTCTATGCTGTCAAAGATGGATTATGTTCCCAGTTTTGATATCGGACGTCAGGTCACTTTATATCATATATCAGAATATTCTATTACTGTTAAACCCACTATGAATATTAAAATACGCTAAATCATGTGTCCTGTATCATAGCTACATGTATGACCTTTGCAGCAAAAAAAACCGAGTGAGAATCTGTTCGGTATTCAGTGAGATATGATTAATTAAGTGCGCTGACAGCTCATCTCACAGGCCAAACAGATTACACTGAGTGGAGTGGATGACCGGTCCAAGATGGCGGCTCCAAATCTCGTCAGCGCTAGTAAGGAGTAGCGGTCGATGCGGCGTCTATGTATATTATGTCTATGTGTGTTACTACTCTTTGCCGATATGGAGATTTCTAATGGTAGATTGATTTGTTTAGATCCAGTGATATCGCTGCCTTGACAACGCTACGTCATGGCTTCGATACTCATTACATTTTAGGCAAACTATTTTTGTTCTAGGCTGATCCACACAGACAACACTCCAATATGAAAATAAATAAGTTAACTTCTGGCTGATCTGTTGATTGGCATAGCTATTAGCCATATACAAGGCCTTAAGTTTAACACATTTACGTCAAAGTTATTGACATCAAGGCACCATGCTTCTCGAGCACAAACTAAAATCGCACAGGCTGAGATATGTATCTAAAGAATCGCCATTTAAAAAAGTGAAGCGCCGTATTCGTATTTTTTTGCTCGGCTTGATCCTTGCCTCCGTTTATGGCATAATTGCGTTGTTTGTGCAAAATCACGGTCTGTGGTACGGCGTTATCAGTACAGTGGTCATAGCTGCTCTCACCGCCTTTGGCATGAGCCTATCCGAGGGCATACGGGTCAATGTCATGCTGATGCTGCCGACTCTGTGTTCACGTAAGTTCACAATCCGGCGTCTTGTAATTATTGTTTGCTGGTAATTCGAATTACAGTGTGGATTACGACCACCTAACCAACTGAACTCTATTTTCAAACTCTTCACTTTTCTTTTCTTAGAAAATGGGAAATCTATCCTGCTGTTTCTCGCCTTCTCGATGGTCGTTCAAGGCCCCATGAGCAACGCGATGGAGAACTTCGACCGTGCGGCAAGCAGTGTGGTGTGCGGGGCCGAGTTGGCCATGAACCAAACTCAGGAACTGATTGAGCGCGCAGCCACACCTCTGCTCCGTGAGTTTACCGTACCGTCTATAATGCAGGCCTACTTTCACATGAGATCACCTGCCTGTGAGTGGGAGGGTGGACAGGCTGTTAACTTTGTAATTTTATCAGAATGTGGGGGAAACGACGCTGAAATGAGCTGCATAGATTGACTGCAAACAGTGTGAACACCAAAGGTGTAGGGCCCAGAGACATTGTTATCATCACTCGGTTGATAGGCTAGTAGGCTAATGGATTTACCAAGCAAACTAAATCACTTTGCCTCATTGTCTGTTTTCAGCATTGTCGCCTATGTGTTCAGATAAGCAGGAAAAGATCATTAGGGCAGGGGGTTATTCTGTGTATTTGTTGGGTATGGGGAGCATTTTCTAGACATTTCCCTCATTACAAGTCCACATTTTGGCATTTTTTTTTTCTTTAGCTGTGTTGACAAAGGTTAAGGAGGTGACAAGGAATGCATATTCCCTGGCAGGAAGAGTGAAAAACCTTATTATGTCTCTTACTGAGTCAGTTCAGCACATCGGTGAGTCACAAAGAGTGGGCAGATTGGTATTCACACCGAGGGACTTTTTTTTTTTTATAGCATTTCAAGTCCTAAAGTGCTAAAATCTACTCATGGGCCTGCAATACCGGTGGTAGTTTAGTTTGATTTGAAAATAAATGTATAAATAGATACATGGATAGATAAATCTATACATAAATAAATAATGTAGTTAAATAAATGTTAATTCATTTATTAACATGTTTCCACAAATTAACATGTTTCTTTTGCCCAAGTTAGCTTTTATATATAATAATACTTATACATTTTATCAGCCTATTGGTTTCTTTAATGCTATATGCATTTTCTATATCTTTTTCTATATGCACTCTTATAGCATACTATATTTCTGTAACCTGCAAATGCTGTCAGAAACTATTGTAATGACTGAATGATCTGGTGTTTCAGCTCGAAGTCTGAGGAACGTGTTGCATTTCCTAGCTGGAATCGGAGACATTTGCAACGACAAGCTTGGCACACCGTACAAGAGGTGCAACCAGCTGTTTGATGAAGCTAACGATGACTGCAGAGAGCAGCTGTCTGTGTTCTCCTTCCTCTGCTACATCGTGGATGGATTCAGGCCTCTTTGTCATATTGCTAAAGGTCTATTTGTATATCATAGTGTCTCTCAGGTGTCCTGCCTCTAGAGAACCAAAATCTGCTTGCTTTAGGACTGCTGTTGGTCTAACCCACCCAATGGAAATCAGCATAATGCTTGTTAGTATCTCAAATCAAATATTCTCTGCTCAGCAAGAACACCTGAACTCAGCATCTCATAGAGAAAGTTGGTTGGAGAGTGGTGTTCAGCTGATTACCAAAGGATAAAGCGAAACTATATTTCTAGGAATAACTGTAAGGGTATGTTTTGGACCAGGTGCTCAATTTAAAACATCCGTAACATTTACAGAGTGGAGATGCCGGGGATTGAACCCGGGACCTCATACATGCGAAGCATGCGCTCTACCACTGAGCTACATCCCCTTTCTCACAATAGGCTTTTGTTCTGTTTGTATAGTCCAACCCTTTGTCTATCTTTTCATTCCACCGTTGAAATTTACTTCCATTCAAAAACCTTTTAATGATCAAAACACTCCTTGCAACTAGCAGCAAGCTGACCTCCTAATTAATGTTCCTGACATTTTTATCATTGTAGAGGGTCAAGATGTCCTCTGTTTTCTGAAAGCAGTTAAATCACATTTTAGGCCAGGCAATGGTCAGTCCACAGAAAGTGTGTGGGCAGCACTTTCTGAGCGTTTTGCATTCCTGTGCTGGGTGCCTATGACTCGCTCACTTCCTTCTTTCGTCCTGTGTTTTCTTTTCAAATGAATTATTGTTTGATATCCGCCCGTGCTCTCTGGTCAGCCTGGCCAGCACTTTTTCTGGCTTCTTAGTCCAAACATGACCTCAGACTGGAGACAGGGGCCAGACATGGCATGTGAGAAGTGATTTAACTGAAAGCTTGAACCATGTTACTGGAAGTATTATTGTGCACCTTTAATAGTGCACATACTATATAATAGTATATTTATGCTAATCTTTTGGTATCAATTTGGTATCAACTTACAAATAACAGCACTGAACCAAAGAGAAAGATATTTGAAATCGCCAGTGGGTTCCTGTTATGTTTCGCAAGAGCTCTAGGTTAGTCTAGTACTGACTTGGCCAAAATTGGGAAACTTCAATATGTAGTCTGTGATTCGGATTTTGTTTGCAAAAGGTTGTCGATATCTTAGCTTTCTATCCATTTTCCAGACTATCCATTTTGAGCAAGTGACATGCTTTTGCAGGTTATCCACTAGGTTTTGCAGTTTGCACTAATTGTTTTGAGAAATTCACTAACTGCTGTGCAAATGTTAATAGTGATGTGAGAAAAGCACCAAAGCGACTGAGAATATAAACTGTAAATATAAATAAAATTTCCATCACTTACTTACGTGAGTGAATTTAAATGTAAGTAAATGTTTTGTGAGAAGTGAAATGTGTGTTGGTGATGGTTGTTGTTTCTTGTACTCATATGTGCCATTTCATACAGTTGGTCAGTTCTTCTGCATCATCCCTTCATATATTGCAGATCACATAAAAACAAAGATTGCTGACGGTAAGTAGAGTAGTTGTGCTTTCAGGTTATATGAAAATATTTCTGAAACAAAACGCTTTGATGTTCAATATTGTATGTGGTGGTCAATTTAATAACAGAATGTAAAGGCATTCAGATCAGATTTTCTGTATATTCGTCAATTTTTGTTTTTTGGGGTTTTTTTTGGTTTTATCTTGTCGCCTTTTTTTTATTCTCCAGCAACTGTGGAGGCATTTGAGAAACTGAGAAAGCAATTTGAATTCAACATATCGGCCTCTATGCACTTTGACATGCAACTCAACAGCAGCCAAACACTGCAGGAGATGTCACAGAGAATCATGGAGGAAATCTCAGAGGAGATAGGCCTCTTCCAAAAGCTCTCAGGCCTGCTGTCCTACGCGAGCCTCTTCCTTCTTGTGTACATTTACATCCAGTGAGTGGCTGGTTTAATGTAAGCCTAACCCTGTGCTCTAAACATCCATTTATTTAGTACATAGTGTACTGTTTAGTGAATAACCATCATACATTTATTCGGTATATTCTGTAGTGAATGAGTGAATGATCCAAACAGGGTCCATAGATTAGGCGTAGCTCATATTTGCCCTGACAATCACACCTGGCTCTAACATTCAGTGCCTGAAGAGTAAACTGAAATTAGCGTGAAATTAGTGGCTACAATGCAGCAGGATATCACGGCCCCTGCTGTTGGAAGACACTGCTGGCTACCTATGAAATGCCAGCTATGTTGTGTTTACTCATAACTCAACTATTTTTTTTTTTTTTTTTTTTTTTTTTTTTTAAAGGGCGGCCATGTACAAAAACAGCTACCTGAAGCGTGACGACTTCGACAACAACTATGTCACAGAACGGTTTGTCCAGCTGGACCAGCGACGCTTGTGCGAGGGCAGGCCCACTGTGCTGCCCCTAAGCCAGAGAGAGGCTCTCACTTACATCCAGCCACGTGAGTGCACACAGGGTGTCGGGCCAGCCACTCCAACCGACACAATAGGGGAAGGAGAGAGGGGAAGGATGGGAGGAGAATGAAAGTTACAGGGGTGAGTGCGGGGGGGGGGGGGGGGGGGGGGGCAGAAGGGAAACAGGTCAGTGAAGATGGGAAATGTGCACAGAAACTTCGCTTAAAGGGGGGAAGTGACAAGTGAGGAAGGACTTATGGGTGGAGCTGATAAAGCTCATTACCAAACTCACTGGGTCGGAGAGTAAACTCGGTAAGGGAAAAAGTGTGTGGTGATAACTGTTTTGAGTTGGTCTACCCAATAACACATGAATTATCTCTCTCTGGCAGTGTCTCTGTATCTAACTGGCAGAGAGAGAAGAGCCTTGATCACGAGCACCTTATCCGTCCTGCGGCACATCACAGTGGGCTCTGCCATCATGGCTCTGGACCTCATGGTGTTCTGGGTGTTCGACACAGTCCATCACCTTACCATGGGAGAGATAGTTGCCAAAGGTGATCAGGTTGAATGGACTTTATAAAAGGCCCGGATTTACTGTCTATGTAGAGGACTGATGAGGTCTTTGTTAACCTTTTAAAGGTGATGTTAAAGTGAAGACAGTCAAATTAATCACCATTTAAAAAGTACTGTTTAGCGTATCTATATGTTACTTGCTTCTATGTGCTTTCACTTTGCCTCTGTTTTCTTCATCTGCTTGTATACATGATTCAAACGCATTATGAAAAACAGTATACTTTATTAATATGCATAATTTAGCAGTAGAACTTTGTACATTTTTTATTTATGTTTTTTTTTTTCTCATATAATGACCCCCAGCCCCTATAATGGTTGCAGTTGAAGTGAATGGCTCAGGCTACACATCAGACATCTTGAAGGATATTGTGGCTTCCTTTGACATTCTGCAGAGAGGCAATGTCACCATACTGAGCAAAAAGTGCCTTGTCGAGCCCAGAGAGCCTGACTATACAGGATATGTCTTTATTGGTATGTCCACATGGATAGAGGTCCAGCCACCAGCCATACACATATTGTATGTGCACATTGGCTATGGAATTACTGTTCAGCAGTGACACCTAGTGGTAAAAATGGGTACCAGGTTTTTAAACTTGTCAGAGTTTCATATTGATTGATGACTTAACATATGCAGTTTACAAAGCAAAGCAAAAAACTCTCACAGATGAGGGTGACGGGAATGAGGGTGACAGGTCAGAAATCCACAAGACAAAAAGAAACAGACATTGAATATTAAAATGAAAGTCAGTGTAGCTGTTCAATTTGCTCAAAGTTTTTTTAGATATGTAAACTAAAGTTAAAGACTTTGGTTTACATATCCGATAAGTAGGGTGTTCACTTGTTTAGAAGCAGCATTAGCGGCAGAGAGATAATCCTGAATACACGGCATGGTGTATTATCTTCCTGGTCTTCTGTTACAGGATCTTTTTATGGCCTCGCCCTTTTCACAGTTATTGCCGGCAGCTATGTCAAACGTTTACGAAGGCTTATTTGTGCCAGCTACCACCCCAAAAGGGAAAAGGTAAGTTACCTCTCATATGCTCTTATCGACAATATTCAACACATCATCGAAACATTATTTTTAGTATTTGATTGTATTATCAATCTTGTGTGTCATTGAAATTGTGTATGCTTTAGCTTGGATTTATGTTGAACAGAAGGGTTGTGTGTAACATGACTACGCTCTATAACATTCATGATAGTCATGTATAGCCTACAACAGGTCATTTTAGTTATGCTGGGAATTCATGCAATGCAGGGCAATGGTGCAATCGCCAATGACTGTGACACAGAGGTGTCTGTCTGAAAACACAATGACAGCGTAATTCCGTTTTGACTCTCAAGAGGCTGTCTTTTGTGTGTTTCTCTGTGTGTGTGTGTGTGTGTGTGTGTGTGTGTGTGTGTGTGTGTGTGTGTGTGTTTTCTAGGAGAGGATCCACGCTTTGCATCAGCTAATCCTTACCCAACGATTGTCCCTCCAGAAAAACTTGCTGAGGTTTGTGGCCAAAAGCAAGGGGGATGGACAGTCTGGTACTTTCCTGAGAGCACTGGCATTGATGTAAGTATCAGGTAACACATACTTCTTCTTTAGTCCTCATCTACTGTCATGTAAATAGATTGCTATGTAAATAGTGGATGTGGTACCTAATGTATGGCTTTGGTCTGCTCCAAGTCTCCCAGGTATATCAAGGGTGGCCCGATACCTGGGGGCCTTTGACCAGTCCTGCATGGCTTGTGGGAATGTCTTGGAGAGCGAGGATGATCCTAACGCCCACACCTGTTCTACCTCACAGTGCAAAGGTACTTTGAGACACCTTGAGGGACATGTGTCCATCCCATCAAGGATGGGTTGTAATTCATACACCATACATAAGACAGACTTGCTTAATGCAAAAGGAGACCATACTGAGAGGTCTATTTCCCTTGTAGGCTTTTACTGCCTCCAGTGCTTTAAGAATATGGACAACATCTGTGCTTTGTGCATGGGGCCCCTGACATTCCAGGAAGACAGTGAGGAAGAGCTGTAAGTTATGTTAGGACAGGCAAGATGAACTAACACTGTGGAGCATATATCTCCATCATAACCATTATTAGTATGTAGCCATTAAGTCTGTGCAGACAATCCAATCATTACCATCTGGATCTACAAAAAAGGTCATTTTTTTAACCTTAACCCATGTATATTGTAGTCCACATTGGAATTGAAAGTGTGTGTGTGTGTGTGTGTGTGTGTGTGTGTGTGTGTGTGTGTGTGTGTGTGTGTGTGTGTGTGTGGCTATATGTGTGTGTCCCTCTCAGAGACTCCAGTGATGATCAGCAGGTCAGCCTCTGGACCAGTGCTCTCATGTCTCCCCACATCACTCAGAGCAGGGACCGGAGGAGGCTGATGAAGAGGCGCATTTCCGTGGCAACAAGACGACGGTCAACTGAACAGCACAAGAGTAAAGGGCTGGAGGACACAGCTGACAACAGTGACAGCAGTCCTGTCATCAGTGATCATTATTCTGATTCTGATACCAGGTACTACAGAAGAATTGGTTACTTATAGTAGATGCTCCATGCGGTTATGTCCTCAATTCTATGTATCTGATATTGTAAACCTATGAACAATATTAATGCTGCCTGCCCCGCCCCCCCTTCTCTCTCTCTCTCACTGTATGTGTGTGGAATGTGTGTGCATGTGTACATGTGTGTGCATGTCTTCAGTGAGCCAGACATGTTATATCAGTACCCAGAATCCATCAAACTGAATACCAAGTCTTTCCTCGACATGTTATCTGTAAAAACCCTGGAAATTCAGAGAGACGGCGATGGTCTTCCTCCTAACACACAGTCCATGAATAGAAGTCTTTCTAAAGAAATGGTCCTGGACACTGTTGTAGTACAAAGCTCTTCTTCTTTACAGAAGCACTTATAAGCTTGGTTAAGTGTATCAAGAAAGTGACCTTCCCTCTAAAGCACCAGTCAGCATCAAATCCAGGAGGAAGTATTTGTTTGTTTGCAAATAAAGCCTATTTTTTAACGCCTATTGCATACTTATTGTTCACCCCATTTGAAGAGTTGGACTTGTACCTTTAGTTTTCAGAGTTGTAGTTTAATCGAGTTATTTTTATAGGCAAGACAGTTTGCTGACACAAATGACATGTCTAAGAATGTCCCCATATCATATTAAACAGAATGTGGGTGAGCGAGTTTGGTTTTGCTTCATTTTCCTGCATCTTACTGCTTCAGGAATGCGTGGTATGAGCCCACGGCGTCGTAAGCGTCATTCCTTCACGTTCAGGACAAGTGGTTTTGAACTTCTGTGGGTTTCTATCTGAGGTAAATGTGCTGGATTGAAATATGTCGTGGTTTCACACACACCATACTAAAAGTGAATGGGTGTTTTTTCATGAAGTACAAAAGAAGAATACGGCAAAAAGAGAATTATAGTTAACCCTGCGCTTATCAGTGACACACGTAGCCCATCATACTCTTCTCAATGTAATATCCAAACTTAAATAATAATACAAAAAATAAGATAAACATTTCCGTGCAAATCCAAACTCTGGCGGTTGCGCAATTGTCAGTTGTAGCAATCGCTCGATTCTGTAGCGCATTTACATTGCATAGTTTCTCGCATTTCATTGACTGACGTGGAAGGTGGGATGGATCCAATTCTTTCAGTGGGAGGATTCGAGATCAGCGTCGGAAGGGCTGTTGAACGCCAAAGGGAAAGAGGCTATAAAATATACTTCCTCAGAACTTTGAACAAGGTGGTGGTTGCTTTTCGACTTGCCAAAACGAATTGAAATGGCGACTAAGGTGGGTCAGTTTTTGGCGAGTGCGTATTTTTGTGTGATTTATTATTGAGAAAAACAATCTGTTTCAAATAGCCTATGAGGCCTTAATAAGTGTTGTCAGCAGTTGATTTAAGAGTGATTTCAGGAATCATTGTACTTAACGTTCTGGTGTAGGCTACGTAAACTAGACTACCCAACTCTACATGTTCGGCAATTATCCTGGCTGTAGTTGCTCCCACTGCAGTGCCATGTAGCTGAACTTAAAATCTGGAATAGGCTATGCGCAATATTTCGTATAAGATGACTGAGAGAAAGTTGTTAATGTCGCCATTGTTGAATATGACAACTCGTGAAAGTTATTTCTATTGTCTAATTGTTCAACATCTTGATGTGCATAACCCAAGCATTTTGCAATGTCTGTGGCCGTCAGTGCGCATAAATGGAAAGCACGGGGAATCAATCAAATCCCTGCAGGCAAGAGCTTAAAGTGGGAACCTTAGCTACTGGTGGCTTCTCATGAAAATATATACGGTGACTATAGAGAGAGATAGTGTCTGAATAGACTAAAATAAGATACATTTCGACCCAGTCGTAGCCTACATACACCATTCACGCCGATAATGTAGCCTAATTGATGGTAAATATCAATTTAAATAAAAGCCAAATAAAAGTAAATGATAATCCTCCCTTGCCTGGTTTGAATAAGGGAAGAAAATTACAGGCCAAACTGTTTTCTCAGCAACACCTTAAAAGTAAATACTGCACAGCAGTGTGTAAACAGTGCATGACACAGGTGTGGCGACTTCAAATAAGTCCCTGTTGTTTTTACGTTACTGAAGTAGTATTAGTATGCCTAAGATCATTTTCAGTATGAGTAGGTTCTAAGTGCTTTATAAAAGCTTTACCATTCTGATGATTTACTAAAAATCAAAATGATCTTCCTCTTTAGTACTCAGACTTGGAACAGGCCCTCTACACACTGGTCAGCAAGTTTCATGATGCCTCAGCTGATAACAGCCCCACCCTAAAAGTGGAAGAGTTTCAGGGCCTTTTGAGCAACCAGTTGCCAAACGTGGTCAAGGTAAGCACTGTCTCAAACCTGGATTTATTTTTGTTTTTTGTAATTTGTACAGTTGATTTTGATTTTGATTTGTACAATGATGTGTATTTTGGTTTAGAACAATGCAAATATTGCAATATCCAACATCTGGCCTTACATTGGTCTATATTGGTCTTGGTATCTATTTTTTCATAAGAATGGTAAACAACTAGCTACTTCAGTAAGAATGGTTGTGTACATTCATTTACCAGGCAGAAACTAATAAAATTGGTAAATTGTAAAAGATTGAGATTGTGAAAAAGCTATGAATATCTACCTAGAAGAATCCAACTATAAACGTCCAAAACGTAACACCGTCCATTCAGAAAATAATAGCATTCTTGAGATATGTAGTAAACACTTAGCGGGAATTCTTCTCTGTCAGCCATGGTGAACATGAGTGTATAATTTCATCATCCCAGACCACAGGTGAGGGCGAGGGCATGAGCACGATTCTACAAGAGATGGGTGTGGAGGACGGAGGCGGAGTCAAGTTTTCAGACTTTTGGAAACTGATTGACAAGGTGGCAACCAGTCAGCTCGGCCTCCTTAGCCAAGAGAAAACGACCAAATGTATGAAGTGTGTGCTGCTCTGAGCCTGGAAGTCATTTGTAAGAATCGCTGAAAACCGATCAGCCCTGTGTTTTGTTTAACCTGCCAGGCCAGGTGAGGTGTTTTTACTTTGACACACTAGACCTGGCCACTAATTTCCCTCCTATCGATTCCACACTGCCATTTTTTACTCAGTTTCATGAAACCTTTGACATTTTTCATCACTATTCTCATAAAAAGGGACTCTGCATCTTGTTTTCCGACATCCCTTGATGGCCTGACAGAACACTTTAATGAGTTTGCACAGGTTATGTCATCCTTTTATATCTGGTGCTACAGTTAACATATTTGTGTTTTTACTCTGACATTTTTGAAGAGGATGTATTAACAACATTACTATGATGATAATAATTGTGTACAACATGTATATGAGTGTGTAGGATATAGCCATCTGTGTGATTTTGTCATTTTAATAAAACCATTAATTTTATTTAATTACAATTTGGAATGGTTTATGATCTATGACTACAAGTGTGAAATACCACTAAGATGCAATGACTGAACACTCAAGCCACTTGATGAGGTGGCCTGGGATGCATTTGACCTGACCACTTATCTTTTGTAGAGTACATGCTAATGCATCATCAAGAATGATACTGTACTGCTAGTGGAAGTGATGTCGCCCATGCATGATCCATTTTAAAATAAAGCCCTCATATTATTTTAAGGGCTTTAATGCATTATCAAAATCACAGATGAATAGATCCAAGCTATTATTATATTTGTTTTTGAGAATTAAGATCTAGGGCTGCAGTCCCAGAAGCCCAGATACCATGGGCCTTACAATGCCCATGTATAAATGTATAAACACATTCAAAAATAACAATGGTACAATGTACCAAATACAATGGCATTCTTGAATGTTTTTTCTTCAGACACAATGATTTCATTATAAGTGCAATTACAATAAATTGAATATTTTGTGCAATAAAAACCTATAACATGCCGATAAATAGCAATGAGAAGTGCTTTTTAATGTGTGTACTGAGTGTTGAACAGTCTTAAAGCATCGGGAGAGAAACCATCCCTCTATTTAACTATTTAAGATGGCACCTTTGTTTCCCATCAGAAAGGGACATGTAAAAAGTTTATCCCATTGCAAGGACACATACTGTAGGTGGCGCCATTTCAGATTTTCTCCACTAGAGGGACCTAATACACTATGAACCTTCCCCACATTCCCACATGCAGGGACACACTTTACCATACAGTTCACATTTTATCCACTGGGGGACTCTACATCAGAAGTGGCAGAGCAGTCTGTATATTCGAATGGCCCTGAGAGAAGCTCCTAATTTGGCACTTCATCTGACTGAGCAGTGAGCACATAATGCTTTCTCACTTGTATGAGTACCCCACACAGCATCACATCCCATCCCCTCCTCTGGAAAAAGCATCCTTTGGAGGGGACGCATAGAGGGCACCACATAACTGAACCATTTTCTGTAGGGCATCCAGAGTTGAGTCAAGTTTAGACCATTGTGATGGCACCTTAATGGGCACTGAAACAGTTTTTCAGCTTGTGTCACCTTCTCAAAACACCTGTGTCTGAACAAAAGCACTCTGGCCAAAATGACTTGCAAAAGGCTGTTACTCTCTCAAAACACATAAAACAGGCAGCAAAAGCAAATCTTGCCTTCAAACAACACATCCTGTCGTCAAATCACTGTGTGACTTCAATCAATCATTACACACTGGACAACAAAATGCAATAGTTCTCAAAATTAGCATTTTTGCTATTCTTTCCTTTTCTTTTGTATTCATTCCTCCCAAGATGTAACTGTCATTGACATGTAAGACTTAAGACAGTAAGCACCTAGACAAGACAAATTTCATTGACTACTACTTGTCATTTTTCATCAAAATAGACCTACAGTAAACACCTTTTGTACTGTTTTCTTAGCCAAATAGGCTATACAATAATTTCTTTAAATGTGCCATAGATCCATAGCCTACTTGCAAATAACAACATAGAACAGGCATGGCATCTCTTATGGATAATGAATGATTGCTGAATGAAGAATTGTGCAAAGGAGTTTCACACAGGTGTATCAGAGATTCAGACTTGTGCAAGGAATCTACCACATGTAAAAAGATGTTTTCCTTTTGTTTAGCACGGGAAAGTCAATAGAGTTCGGGGTTTTTGAGTTTGAGAAATGTGTGAACCCAGTGAAAATGTGTGGACACATTCGCAAGAGATGACTTCTGCTGTGCAAAGATAGTGAAGATAGTGTTCATGAAGACCAAGTGGATCCCAGTTTCCTTAAGCACGTCAAAGCAATCGAGAAAAACTGTAACTTTGCAAGGCAAGGGAAATCAGCCCAAACAAAGCATGCTTCCCACAAAGGGAGAGTTTGCGTTGGCCGCTCACCTTTTCACGTGTATGAACAATGGACAGACCAGTGAAGAGTTAATTGGTAACTGTTATTATTACAAACTCGATTAATCTGACTCTGTTTAATTACTAATTTGTATCACCATTCAATTACCAAGTAACTAGTTTATCAGCTATGGAAGAGCATGGCATGGCATACTACGAGAATTGAAGTATACGATTGGTAGGTAAATGAACTATTTATTTGGCACTAAGCCTTAAAGGTAAATGTAATCAATATCACTTCAGCTGAATGTAAAAGTAAACTCACATAGTCTACTGTAACAAAGTAAAGTAACAAAGTAGCAAACAGTAACAAAGGAAACTTAACCAACTCACAGAGGTAAACTAAGGAGGTAAAAGTTAGAGTCTAACAAGTTAGAGATAACAGATACACCAGATAAAACAGTACAATCCCAGAAATAAAGAAAGAGGTAGAGAGAAAGAGAGATAGAGGAGGAAAGGAGAGAGAGAGGGGGGCTGAGAGGTCAGAACCCCAGGGCAAGAGAAAAGAGAGAGCACCAAAGACAAGAGCCTCTACTTTTATCATTCACTTGGGCCACCCCCGACTCATCAGTCTTTGTTATGCTAACTGATTCCATCATCCCAACTGTAAAGATCCGAAGCTTCCCTAACCAGAAGCCATGGGTGGATAGAGAAGTGAGAACGGCATTAAAGACACGGACCATGACTTATAATGCTGGGCTTATTTCAGGGGATATGACGGATTACAAAGCAGCATCTTATTTACGCAGAGCTATTAAAGATGCTAAGCGGCGCTATAGAGACAAAGTTGAAGCTGATTTCTTGGAGGGTGATCCAGCACGAGTGTGGAAAGGACTCCGAACCATCACTGGCTTTGAAAGAAAGTCCCCTCCTATGATGAATGTGAGTAAAGCCCTCCCTTATGAACTTAATGCTTTTTATGCTCGCTTTGACATGAAAAACACAGACTATCTTGCACTAGCTGCAGCATGTGAAGCAAATGAGGATGCACCTTTCTGTGTCTCTGAGGTCGATGTGAGCAATGCCTTTAGGAGGGTTAATTGTAAAAAAGCTGCTGGACCAGATGGAATTTCTAACAGGGTTTTGAAATCCTGCGCTGCTCAGTTAGCTCCTGTGTTCACTTATATCTTTAACACATCATTGGCTCAAGAGACAGTTCCTACTTGCCTCAAGCAGTCTGTTATTGTTCCAGTACCGAAAAACAAATGTCCATCATGTCTGAATGACTACCGCCCAGTAGCCCTGACGTCTACAGTGATGAAGTGTTTTGAGAAGCTTGTGAAAAACATTATCTGCTCATCCCTCCCTGCCTCCTTCGACCCCCTCCAATTTGCTTACAGAGCCAACAGGTCTACAGAGGATGCCAGCTCAAACCTCATGCACACCACCTTAACTCACCTGGAGGAGGGGAATGGGAATTATGTGAGGATGCTGTTCATTGACTTTAGTTCAGCATTCAACACGATAGTACCTCTCACCTTGGTCACAAAGATGAAGGCCTTAGGACTGAACACCACCCTGTGTCACTGGATATTTGACTTCCTCACCAACCGTTCACAAGTGGTTAGAGTGGGGGGTCTGACATCTGACTCATTAACCATCAGCACTGGTGCTCCCCAAGGCTGTGTTTTGAGTCCACTGCTGTACAACATCTACACACATGACTGCAAAGCCAACAGTAGTCATACCTCCATCATCAAGTTTGCAGATGACACAGTGATCTTGGGCCTGATTAGTAACAACAATGAACAGCTCTACTTGGATCAGGTTGATGAGGTGGCACAGTGGTGTCAATCTAACAGCTTGACACTGAATATCACTAAAACCAAGGAAATGGTAGTGGATTACAGAAGGCAGCAGCAGAACTACAGTTACACCCCACTAATGATCAGCGGGCAACCTGTAGAGAGAGTCACAAGTTTTAAATACCTTGGTGTCCACATTACTGAAGACTTAACATGGACTGTTAACACTCAATATGTTCTGAAGAAGTCCAGAAACGACTCTACTTCCTTCGTCAGCTAAGGAAATTCAAAGTTTCTACATCCATCATGAAGGCCTTCTACACTTCAGCGGTTGAGAGTGTTCTAACTGGTAGCATCATCACCTGGTATGGGAACTCCACAGTTAGAGATTGTAGTACTCTGCAGAGAGTAGTGCGCTCAGCTGAACGTACTATAAGAACTCAACTCCCTGCTCTACACGATATCTATTCCAGAAGAGTACTTCTAAGAGCCCAAAAGATTCTGAAGGACTCTTCTCATCCTAACAATGGATTATTCCTACCGCTGAAATCAAGAAGACGCCTATGTAGTCACAAAGCCAGAACTGAGAGACTCAGGAGAAGTTTTTATCCCCAGGCCATCCGAATTCTGAACTCACACTATACTGACTTTGCACACATTCACTCCTCAGCACTCTCAAACATTTCCCAACTCTGAACTCACACTATACTGACTTTGCACTCATTCACTCCTCAGCACTCATGACCCCCCCCCCCCCCCCCCCCCCCCCCCCACACACACACACCTACATGACTTTTAGCACTTTTACATCCCTCTCCCTATGCTACAGACCTTTTATTTATTTTCTTATTTCATCACACGTCAAAACACACACACACACACACACACACACACACACACACACACACACACACATATCTGACTTTCTCCAACTTTTGCACATCTCCATAGAACTTTTTATTTATTATTTTTGATTTCTCCTCCATCTATCTTCCCATGTCCTTGATTGCCTAGCCCCCCAACACACACACCAAGACCCCTGGCAGTTGGGTTAGCCCCTTGAGCCGTGGATCTGCCCAAGGTTTCTTCCTAGGGAGTTTTTCCTTGCCCCGGTTGCTCTTGGGTGCTCCTTGTTGGTGCCCCCCGCCCAATCCCAATCCTCCCCCACCTTTCTTATGCAGCCCTTGCCACTTAATCTACTAAACCCCTTCTACTGCACCCCCCCCCCCCATAAATGCACAAATAGGCTGACACCAGACATAATTTCACTGCATTTCTTACTTCCAGTAACTATATGCATGTGACGATAAACTTCCTTGTATCCTTGTTATCTGAGGGGGATGGGTGTGGCCCATGTGGTTATCATAACTTTATGCTACAGTGTAGTTCTTAGTCTACAACTATGCAGATGCACGGTATGCAGCAAGTACCCACACAGATGTAAATTGACTGCAAAAGGCATTCTTAAGAAAAGCAAAAGGTTTAGCTAAAAGGCTGGTCCTTACAATTGTTTTGCAAAAGGGTGTGAGAAATGTGTGAACCCAATGAAAAGGTGTGAACTTCTGCTGTGCAAAGTGTTCATGAAGACCAAGTGGATCATGAAGCAGGTCAAAGCAATCAGGAAAAACTGTAATTAATTCAGGGGACAGGGGACCTTGTGGGCATTTAATGTAACTCTTCCTAGTGGTCAGTAGGGGGCTTCCAGTAATTTTGACCTCTCTAAAGCAGTGTTTTTTCAAACTTTTTCAGACGAAGGACCACTTAACCAATAAAAAAGAAGCGCACGGACAACCTAGCTAAAAAAAAAAAGATCAGACCTACTTCAATAGTATATTAGTCTACACAATAGGCCTACTCACTGAACCACCTTGCTTATTGTCTTTGCACTTTGCTTATTGTGTCAGAGGAGTCATATTTAAACTGGCATATCTTACATAGACAGTGTTGCAGAACTGTTTGGATTTAGCCTACATACAAGTTGGTTCAATATTGCAAACAACTCATCTATATTATATTTTACCACGTCTGCACGTGGACCACTTGGGATATCTTGCGGACCACCAGTGGTCCCCGGACCACACTTTGAGAAACACTGCTCTAAGGACACTGTCACAAGTGTTTACCATCCAGATGACACTTCTACAAGTGTTTAAGTGTCTACCACCCCAGAGAGCACTTCCGCTAGTTTTGACCACTGTCAGCGATTTTTGACTTTGATGGTCTGCTCTTCCTGAGTTATGTGTGGCTATAGACTGAGACTCATATTTGCGATTAATCATCAAGGGCCAACACTTCCCCTTAACTGTGAATGCCATTGCGCAGTAGTAACCCTGGTGTCTAGCACTACATAGGCCTGATGCCCACAGGGACCCATGTTCCAATTTAGCCTGAGGTCATTACCTGAACCCATTTTCCATTTCATTCCCACTCTTCTCTGTACTGTCCATTAAAGGCTGAAAAGCCCAAAATATAACTTATAACTTATTTTTTTAAACGATTTTAACCTGCCCAACTATATGAGATATTGTTAGTTGAGCACACCTGATCTAAGAAGCCACCAATTCCATCAATCTTCACTCCATTGCACCAATCCCTTGACATTTTCTCCACTTTTCTTCTCTAGGCAAAAATAAAAGTAGCCTTAAAAAGAGTTGGTTTGACTTGTAAAGCTTCATTAAGGAGTGTAGGCTACGTCTAACCAAAGAATTCCAAAGGCACACTGCTTTTTATAGTTAAAAAGCCTTTTTAACTACAAAAAGCAGTGTTCCTTTGGAACTATTTTAAGACGTGAAGTATCCCCTTGATACCAAAGAGCACCTGCTTTCACATATCACATTTACACATATCAGTGACGAAGCACTGCTGACCACCAACTTTTTGATATTTGAGAAGAAAAATAGCCTGCCTGGGGAATCATTGCCCTTTTCGTGAAAATAAATGAAATATTTTGCGGAGTCATTGTGCAGACCTTCCTTTCTGTAAAACTAGTTTGCCTGGCACCTAACAAGTTTTGGATGTGTGCATGCTTTTATAAAACTAAACTATTTTTATTTAAACACACTTTGTAATTGCTTTTGAAAATGTGTAAATTAGTGATGTTTAATGTCATTCTTAGTAAACTATATTGAATTATAGACTTAGACTATAAGTTTTAAAGAATTTTATTTAACAAATTCTGAGCAATCACATTCACATACAGTATCTCATTTTGCTAGACCGGTATTGTTCTTCACTTTGTCAAGCAGAGATGCATTACACATTTGCATTAAACATTAAAAGATAGACATTTCAATTAACCCTTAAAGTACCTCAAACTGCTTTTATTGGCAACTGTATAAAGAACAATCATGTTTTCACATGTGATTACACCCGATTTATTGTCAAAATAGCTGCACGATAGAAATCACTCAGATTATCTTATTTACTGGGCCTTGGGATTGATTTGTCATTTATCTAGTGCTGCAATAAACATCTTAAGATCTTTGAAGTCTCTGGTTCCCCACCATGACAAAACCAAAGATTTAAAATAAGCTGCGGTAGAATCTTTGATAGAACTTCAAAAAAATATTTCAATAATTATTTAATTTTACTAGAAAGTCTGTCACAAACACATGCACATGTTTCACATTACAGTCTCATAAAGTAGGCTATGTATCAGATAATGCACTTAGTAGGTTTACACTGAAACAACAAACCTATAACCAGGACTATTCTTGTTTTAAAAACAATGTTTGAGATTAGTGAAAACGTAACGACAGGTCTGGACATTTCATAGAGAATATTCATTATATGGCCATACAATCCACTCTGCGTCAAAGGTCTATGTTGAAAACAGACTGAAATCAGAAGTTTGATCCATATCCTAACTCCACATCAGATACCTTGTTGTCGATTCTGCGGAATTGCCACAACCATTGTATGTTGTACAAAAAGGGTCGCAGGTCAAAGCGGTTATCATCAGGGCTGTAGCTCTCAGCATGATATGATGGTGTGACTGTGGTCATTTTGTGTCTATTTACAGAGTACATTCTGAAAAAATGCTTCACTTTAATAGCCACCTGAGAGGGGGAACAAGTCTCTCTCCACAATTCAATCAGCTTGCAAAACATGCTGTAAGGTCCACATCTTGATATCTTTCTGAGCCTCCCTATAACGGACAGCTCTGTGTAGGTCATGCCCATGTCGGCCTCATCGGTCTGTGATACCTGGCCATTCATCAGCGGCTCCAGCTCGGCTGTAGGCGGCGCAGCCAGAATCCTCCTTAGTGCAGAAAGTTGGAAGTGTTCGGTGCAATACTGCAAGAAATTCTTCAGATCCATTTTACTAATACCTCCGATGGGATTGATATCAGCGCTGGAGCAATCATACTTAGTGAAGTAGCCTGACAAACTTTCATCCACGTTGGCAGAGCCTAAAACCAGTAGACCACCAGGTTTACCATGGGCCCATAGACTGAGTTGGGCAAAAAGGTAGGCAAGGACCATTCTGACGCGAGCCTGGACATTCTGCAACGCCAAGTTCTCTCGAGTACTTCCCCCATTGGCGCGGAACTGTGGCATTCTTCCAGTCACAATGGAGAATATGCCCAGCAAGCCTTTCACTGCCATGTCAATGTTGATATTCACGTGGTTGCTGCCGATTTGCATTGCGAGCTCTCTAGCTCGACCACGGGTATCTTCAGAGGAGTTCTCACTAGCCATATAACAGGTTGTGAAGAGATGCTTGCACAGCTCTCGAGGGTCTTCTGGTTTGTAAGTGAAATCACCCACCACTCGCTGGACATCCTGCAGCACTTGGATATTGTTGTCCCTCACAGCATTGCACACAAGCACACACATTGAGTAGACAATACAGGCAGTAGAGGAACTATCCACTCCGCCACTTAGAGGAAGGAGGAAACCAGCCTGGCCACTTCTCCTTAAATAGTCCCACAACCAACATGCAGGGCCAAGACTGATCTCTTCCTCTGGGCTGTGGAACTGCCATTCAGCAGGCTGGTGTGTGAGAAGGGAGATATCCTTACAGTCTGAAAGGGAAAAGTCTACATTTACCCTATGGTATGATTTGTGATCGTAAACTATGTGTGGATGACAATGTTCTCCACGATAGCTTCGGACATCCTCCAGATCGAGAGTGGCACACAAAACCTCCACATCATCCAAAGAAAACTGACGTCCCTGGGCAACAATGTCTCCATTGATGGCAATCAAACAACATCCATCATAATAAAGCCGGTCCCCATCACACCCCTTCTGATTGGCATACAGGTAAATACCCCCACTCTTACTTGTGGCGGACTTGACTAAATCCACCCTCTGGTTTGCCTTTCGTAACTCATGGTTACTGGCTGAGGCGTTAGTGAAGATTTCAACACCATCTAAACCCATATCTATGTGAGGGCTTTTCGGATCCCACATTTCCGCACACATTTCAGTGCCAACACATGTGTCAACAGTCGAGAGCACACAATCTCCAAATGGAACAGATGCTTGATCAGTGACATCCCGGATCATCCTTGGTAGATAATACTCGTCAACATGCCTGGGCTGAGTCCAAGGAGAAAACCAGCGTAACTCACGGTGGTTGCCATAATTTGCCAGGTTAATTTTTGGACGGATAAGAAGGATCTTCTTGTTTAGAAAAATTACTCTGCAATTGTAACGAACATTGCGATGCATAACGGGCATGCCTACATCACAAATTATATCTTGGGTCACTGGTGATTCAAGAAGTTCCCTAAGCACCTCAAAACAGTGGAGTACCGTGTCCGACTCATAAAAGTGGTCTGCACAACCATACCCACAAATCTCCAGTTCTGAGCCCAGTCTATATTTCGCTCCATTAGACTTGGCTATTTCGATACTTTTCAATATTCTTGACAAGTTCCCTTCAAAATCTAAGGCCCATTGATTCAGTGAGCACGTTGCTAATGTAACTTTGCGACCCATTTCGTTTCCTCGCTACTTCACTTGAACTTGTCTTTGAACCAAAGATTGTTAAGGAGGAGCAAGATACATCGTCGTAGTTCATGTCTATGGGCGCGAAATGGGGATCGAATCCTGTCTGCATAAAGAGGCGTGTCGATGACGTATTGACGAGCGTACGTTGCAACCGGCCAACAGCAGCTGCATAAATAACCGGCGCACACCTGATATAAGGTTGATTTTCTCCAGACTGGAATGCTCAAAAATGCTAAAAATGTACCTGAAATGTTCAGAAGGGTTTGAGGATCATGAAAACGTGCCCAAAATTCACATTCCTAAGTCTATAGAACCAAGACCTTAGCATATGTGGTGAAATTCTGAGCTATGCCCATAGACTTCAATGGAGCAGTCGCTGCCTCTGCTCTGCATAAAGGGGGATTTTGACCCCCCCTCGTGCGATCCGGGTTCCCGGAAGTGGCTCCTGATGAAACATCTTGCTCCGCCTTAACAATCTTTGTTTGAACTTTACGCTCTCGCAACTCTTTCAACATCCGTCCAGACACATCACTTCCGACCACAGAAGGTGCGTTGGTTCCTATCCATCCGTGAGGAAACACAACTTTTTGAAGTCGCATTGATTTAAGCTGTGGCACTCTCTCCACATACTACTTGGTTTCATGTAGGACTGTTTTTATTGTAGCATACTTTTGTAGCACGTTTGCGACCTCCTCTTTTAAGACTAGTGGTCCCCATAGGCCACTCTAGAATACAACATAGACGTAACCGCGTGAGGTTGCTCAATATTCATATCAATCAAAGGGATATTTCCGGTCGAAATGGGCGTTTCTTATGTCTATGGTACCGTTTTTCGTCCAACATTTTTGAGGAAGGAAGGGACTATCTCCTTTAGTGTACGAATCTCAAACTGTTTTTCTTTTAACCATACTATAACAAGGTATTTACGCACCTATATATGTAATAGTTAAACAATTGATACAAATGACTATTTTCTAATGCTAACTGAGGAGTAAGCAACCGATAAGTAGCACTAACGTTAGCTAGCTGTAGCACCAAGACAATGCCAAGAGATCTGGACTAGTTCTAAATAACATAGGAAATGCAGAGGTAAAGGTTTATAATAAATACATTTGACGACGTTGGTCTTATTGGAACTCAGTTCCTGTCTGTTATGATTTCCTCAAGATGCGCAGACAGCCAACAAATCCATGTAATGCTTCGAACATCGAAAATCCAAACCAGAGGCGAGACACGCGCAGCGACTTCCAGCATTAGAAAAGACAGGCTCTGAAAACGCCGTTGAATCTGCAACAAAATCATGTCTGTCGCCAAAATTCAAAAGAAGTTGGACAACATTGATGTGGGTCCGGTGGAACAAGACGTTTCGTCAGCGGCAGAGGGAAAAGCGTCATCTTCGTTGGAAAACTGTTGCGTTTGCGATACGCCACTACACCAAAGTCGGTTACCACAACTCTTTCCATGCTTACACTCTGCTTGCAGGACATGTCTGTCAAAACAGCATGTGGAGGAGAACAACAGAAAATCCATAGGTGGGTAGTACACTGAGTAAACGAATAGGCATGCTATAACTATTCAACATTAAGATGGCATGTTAGATGAGAACAAGAGTGATTGCCGCACAGGGTTAACATTTAGGATAACTTGACCTGACGCAGTGTTATGTCTTTCTCTGAAGAATGTCCCTCTTGCAAGAAGTTATTTGGCATCACGGAAATCACGGAAAATATTCTCTTTATGCAGTCTCTCCCTTCGTCAGAGAGTGATGTCTTTAAGGTGAGTGATGTTCCCCTTCTATTTATTGTCTTCCAGTCACCTATAATGACTGTTTATAACCCCCTGCGCATGTAACAATCACCTGCTTTGCCCATGCCCTGCACATCTCTCTCTTTGATAATCTAATCCATCTTTCTTGCCCCCTCCTTTTGTGGTGGTTCTTCATAGTGTGGAGGATGTGAGGAGCTTGGAATCAGTGGCTGGTGTAAGGACTGTGGGGAATTCCTATGCTCTGAATGTGTGTCAGCCCATAGCCGAGTAAAACTCACCCGGAGTCACACCATTGTAGCACAGGAGCTATCTGAAGGTGAATATCATAACTTATACCATCTACGTTAGGGTGCATCAAATGCCCCTCAAATCCTTTCTGCAATTTCTATGGTGGTTTTCCATATTCCATTTCATGCACAGAGTATATCTGTGAAATCTTAGAAAGATTAAACTTTGTCTAGGGGTACCACAAATGCATTGAATTATCATGATTTTAGGCGGATTTTGGCCATTTTCGCCATTTAACTACATGTTGGTACAAGCCTTGTAGTCATGGGAGATGCAGAGTCCATGCTGAAAAGTGCAGAGCTAGGTTGCCAAATGTCATTAAGAGAGTGTTGGTATATTAAATATTGAAACTCTTCATGTCATGAACTAAAAAATATTGCTTTATTTATGGCAACGTTTTACTTAAATCAAGCAGTCGAGCAACAAAGGTGAGCATTAACTTGCCGGTGCTAAGATGAATACCAAGTCAAAAACTATTGTGCCTTGGCTTGGGGATTCCCATATAACTGAAGATACTTTCATTTTGAGAGGAGCTTCCATTCAGTGTTGATGTGCTGAAGTGCATGTACAGCTTTATCAAAATTGAATGCAAAGGTAAACAATCATCAGTCAACCAAGAAGCCGCAGAGTATGTATTTGACCAAATACTGCCATTTTACCTAAAGGCAGATAAACTGATCAAGGAATATGACAACTGTCTAAATTTTCTAAAGAATCTGTATAATAAGGCCAAGGAAATGTCAAAGATTCCAGAAGTGAGTAGAGGAACCAGTCACCAATTTAAAGAACACCAAGAGTTTCTGTCAAAGACCTGCCAGTTGTGGCACCATGAAGCAGAAAAGTTCAGAGATGAAGAAGACAGGGCTTTTCTAGAGTCCATGAAGACAGACAGGAAGGCATGTTGGTCAGGAGCAGATGTGCAATCTCAAGGCAAACATAAAAGGAAATATATGAGAGAAGAACAAGAAAGGAGGAGAAGGGAGAAGGAGGAGCTGAGAAAATCTCCAAAAGAAATAGTAAGCAGTGATATTGTTGAGGAGGTCGAAAATTGTCCAGTTCCAGAAACTTCTTCTCAAGTTGATCCTGACTTTCAAGGCTCAATTCAGTTATACCACATCGCAGGACAAGGAAAACTGGAGACCCAAAACTTTGTCCCATGATTTTGCTGCCCATCCTGATGTCATTTCTGTTATGAAGAGGGGCAAAATATCATCATCAATGTCATCACTATTTATGTGTGATAGTGGAGATTGGACAAGTTTTCTCTCTCATGCCAGCCTGGACAGGTTTGATTGAAAACCATGCTTAAAAATCTCAGAAGACATTGAGGAATCCTAGAGTCCTCCCAATAACATGGCATTACATTGGGATGAAAAACTAGGCACATTAGAGGAGCCTTACCATAAGGAGGAATGATGTGCTGTGTTGTTGTCAGGTGAACATGGCACAAAACCTTTGAGTGTGATGCCACTTCAGGAAGTTGGCAAGGGTGAGACTGGAAGAAACATTGCTGAGAACATACGGGCAGCTTTTGGCAGATTGGTAGTGTACTGATGCAATTGCTGCAATGGTGTTTGACACAACTACTAAAGACTGTATAATTATGTTCCAAATAGTTTAGTTTGTGTTGATATGTTATCATAAATTTAATTCCAACTGCAGTTTTTGAAAATTAGAGATGCTAAGGAAAGGAGTTAGTGCTCAATGCGGATAATGTGCTAAGGAAAATGTACAATGTTCACCAACAAATGTAAATATTAGACATACATGTATTGAATTAAATGTTTCAACATGCATGCAGCTGTTCTGTTTTTTGTAAACAGAAGCTAGATATGTCATTAATTGACATTATTACGTTTAAATGTAGTGTAAAGAAGATTATTGGAAAATAACCAAAATCGGCCATAAAATATGAAATATTGTCAAAATAAAGGTGCATTGTGGTACCCCTAGATCATTATCAATCTTCACCAAACTTCATATTTAGTGTTTATTCATCAAATGGTATAATATTATTCACCATAGAAGAGTTTTTGAGGGAAAAAGGGGCACTTGATGCACCCTAATCTACGTCTAAGTTGAAAAGGGTGTCGTTTAAAAAGTGATATACTACACCTATGAAGTAGATCTGGTAAAAAAAGTTTAATCGCTAAATATAGTTCCATATCAATGCTTATGAATGGTAACCATAACACCGATAGTAGGACGACGGTTGAGCCTGGAGGCAGGCTTTGCAACAATGGAATCAACTGTAAACAGCTGAAAAAACTAACGATTTTAGCTCATAACATCATCACCCCCCTGGAATGAAAACCTGAAATCTGTAAAACCTAAGAGATGCATTGAAAAAGTAGGCCTATACGTTAGTGTTGCTGTTGTAGTGTGGGCATCTTTTTTGATATGCGGTTCTTTAGAGTGATGTGAGTTTTCTTCATGTTGGACTAATTGGCCACCCCTGGGCTAGGGTTACTCCATATGGCAACCAGCCCTAAGAGGTGCATGTAAAGTCTTTCCATTTTTGTCTGCCACAGGTTCACATCCTACCCAGTACTGTCCAGCTCATAGAGAAGAACCTCTGAAATTCTTTTGTGTGACCTGCAGTCAGCTCACTTGTCGGAACTGCCAGCTGGTTGACCACAGAAATCACAGGTATGGAGAAATGATTTATGCAGTTGCATTAAACCTTATAAAGTGTTAGAGTATGTGAACCCCGTATACCGCTGAAAATGAGTTTTTCAAGGGATTAAAGATATTTAAATGTATGCATAGTCCTGAATCTCAGGTATATGAATCCTGTAGTAATCGCAACATTTCCACCACAAGATCAACCACACTAGTAGTTCACTGTTTTATGTGCATATTAGTCTGGTGTAGCCAGACTCTAATTCTTATCAAAATATTAGTGTGCTATCATGTCTTTTGAATTTGAATATGGGGCGTGTTTCAACCGATAAGGGGAAATATGTGTCTGCACCCAATTGGACAGACCTAACCAATCAGAGCAACAAAATATGTATGCAGAAATGCATCCTTCTTCACTGTTTTCTGTTCGTCTTTTAAGCGTGCTCAGGTGACGTGGATATTATCGCTCCTCTGTCGTTTATTGTATAAAGCCTGTCTAGACTATTTGATTGGCCTCTGGTTAGGGCACAGAGACTTCTCAATGGAGTGACTCCAGACCAAATTTCCCAAACTCAAATTTTGTGGGGTGTGTAAATTAAAGCTGGCTTCTAGGCAATATGCATATTATGTATCTTTAGAGGTCTAAAATCAGGTTTGTTTGTGTTTGGTGAAGATGGCTTTTATGCCTTAAAGCATCTGTGAGATATTATTAGTAGCAAAGATGTTGACTCAGTGGACGCATCTGTCTTTTCACATAATTGAGGGCAAGAATACCAGTTATTCTCTCACTTGTCAGCACTAGGAGGACTGTTCAATTGTTTACATGGTTGCCGTTGAAGAACACTATTAAAAACCATCTCCTTAATTCCAGATGGAGACACCGAGTTGACCGAGTTGATCCAATGTAGCCATATGTATGATCCAATCTTATGTTAATCCAATGTATATATGGCGTTCCTGGGCAGATTTGATTTAGATGTCTCTTAGGTATACCAGGGACATCTTAGGTATACCATTTGGTGTTCTGTCTGCTTACAATAACCATTCTGTCTCAGTCGTTTCTGTGTCTTAGACAGAGACAAGAGAATATATTTAAAAGAAAAACACCAATATTCTACACCGTTTTCTTCTTGGGGATTAAAATCAGACATATTTTACAACATATTGTTGTAGGGTTTTGTAATGTTTAATATAGCAATAGCATACTGTTGACCCAATGTAAAAATGTTTCCTCCATCAGTACTATATTGAAAAGTTGTCACATTCACAGCTATCAGATGATCACTGAGGCAGTATCTGCTTTACGTGAAAAGCTTCAGTCACTACAGGGACAAGTGACCAAACACAAGGAGCAAGTCAAACAGAGTGAATTGGATTTGGATCAGAGGTATTGTATTGTTTCATTTTAAACAAAATATGGCTCATATAAGTCTGTCATGGACACCTTGTACTATACCAACCATAGTTGATGAATAGGATTAATAAAGTATCTATCTATCTGTCTTTCTATCGATCAATCCATCCATCCATCCATCGATTTATTTATTTATTGCTTGTTTCGTGCCATTACTCCTTGATACTTTGGTGATGTAGCTGTTGGCATGAGCATAGCTTGACTCACAAGAGAGTCAGAGCCAATTCATCTCAAGATACATCCTTGATGGTTATGAGTTTGCATGCATAATGACAACATAGTGTACATTCATTTTCTAAAGGCTACATTTGTCCCCTAGACTACGGAATATTGCTGACCTGAAGACTAGCCTCAAGAGAAAACTTTCCCTGGTGGTGTCAAAGATGCATCGAGCCTTGTTAATAAAGGGGCTCGACCTCTTTCAGTCTGCTTCGGTAATTACGCGCTGATACAAATAAAAATTCTTACAGGGAGGCTACACCAGGTCCGCAACTGAAGAGCTCTGACCGCGTGTCTGTTCCGGCAATTCACTTCCACTATAATCAACAGAACTGGCTACACCAGATGTGATATTGGTGTATAAAAATTACTCATTTGACTATTTTTGTGCTACGTGAACGGCACGCTTGAGTTGCGGACCCGGTGTGGCCTCCCTGTTACTGCTATAGGCCCACAAACGCAACACTTCAGGCTATATAATTATCAATATATATGTCTAATAAGAATCTCTAATAGGTCTGTTGAGTCCCAATATTTCTGATTGTTTGTTGTGGTTGATTGTGCTTGTGTGAAGGCAGTGTATGGGAGAGAGGAGAAACAACTGTTCCAACGAAAGACCTCTCTGAGGAGAATAGAGAAGAGACAGGACTACATTATATCTTTCATTGAAAAAACTCTCAGCATAGAAGGCCATGCTGGAATACTCCTTAAAAACAGAGTGAGTGTAATTTTCTACCAGCTTTGGACTTTTGTGTTGTATGTATCAAAGATTCTAAAGCGCTCCGCTCTAGAATCTTTGGTATATATATATATATATATATATATATATATATATATATATATTATAAGTTCTAATATAAATTGTGTCAACATTTCTTCTTCTCTCTACAGATTGAAAGTCAAATAAAGGATTTACTGCTCCAGAGTGTAAATCCACCTAGTTCTATGCTTGAACTGAATGTCCAGGTCAATCAGTCAATCATGACCTCAGTGGAAAATTTTGGTGAGGCTGAATTCATTTAAATCACATTTTGATAAGGTTTTCATGAAATGGTCAGTGAGTTATAATGTGCTGGTTTGCCCCCCTCAGGAGGAATCTCACTCAGACTTGTCCCCTTTGAACGGTACCAGTCCAACCAGTCCGAGTCCCTTCTTCAGACCGTACCAAATCTCCAGAATGTCCCCAAGGACTGTATCATCAACACAGTGACGTCCACCTCCTCGTCCCCTGACTCCTCTACTCAGGAGGCTACTCTACTCGGTCGATCCCCAGTGGCTTCTCCCTCTCATCACAGTCAGTCTCACAACGCCCCACTTGGAATCCCGCAGTCTGCGGCTTGCTCATCTAACTCTCCCCAGTCGTCTACTTCCTCTCATGGCCAGACTGGGCCCAAGGTCTGCATTGTTAACAACGCAACATCCACCACGTCTCCTGACACCTCTGCCCAGACAGCTCTACACGGTCAATCCCCTACAGTTCCCCACTCTCATCACAGTCAGCCGAAGAGCGCCCCACTTGGTCATTCGGCTCAGTCTACGCTTCAGACTACGTCTGCCCCATCTAATGCTCCTCAGTCTCAGTCTGCTTCGTCAAATAGCCTTCAGCTCCCTCGGTCCTCTTTGCCTCATGCTCAACCCGACGTTAACAGACCTGCCCTGCAGCACCATAATGCTGTATTACCATTATATGTGCCCTCTACATCTTTCCAGCAACAGAGTCATCAGAGTCAGACTGCGTTTCTTGTTCTTTCTACACCTGTAATCTCGAATCCTCCCCAGGTCCTGTGCGGTCCCTTCAGTATCGCCAACGTGACAGAAAAATCAGTAAAACCACAGTCTGCACCACAAGTGCAGGTCCACTCTGGCTCAGCTAACTCCTCAGCAAACAGTACTAGGCCATCTCACACGAGTAAGCCTGAACTGACAGCATCACACAGTCCTCTGTCGTCTCACACAAAATCAGCACAGCAGCCCTCTCCCGCCAGGTATGTTCAACTCATCCGGCCTGCTCCTGCCCAAACTCAGTCCAGCCTTAATGCCCTGTCTGCTTCTACAGACTCAGGAAAAGCCCAGTCAGGACATGCTGATACTCAGGCCAGCACATTTCAGCCTCCTCCCTCAGCAGTGGTCCAGCAAGTACAGGTTTCTTCTGTAGACCCCCAGCATTCACTGGCTCACCCAACAGTATCTCCATTAGATCAACACAGTACTCAGTCTTCTCTTTTACAGCGGCCACCTCTCACCAATCATCCTCAAACCATCCGGCCTACTTCTGCAGACACAGGAAAAGCTCAGTCAGGTCATTCCCAGTCTCAGCCCAACACATTTCAGCCTCCTCCTTCAGCATTGGTCCAGCAAGTACAAGTTGTTTCTGTTGATGCTCACAATCCCCAGTCTCGCCCAGCAGTATCTTCACTAGATCAACACAATCCTCTGTCGTCTCACCCAAAACCACCACCACAAGCCCCCCTGTCTGCTTCTACACACTCAGGAAAAGCCCAGTCAGGACGTTCTGAGATTCAGTCCAACACATCTCAGCCACCTCCCTCAGCAATGATCCAGCAAATCAAGGTTTCTTCTGTTGATGCCCAACATTCCCAGTCTCCTCCAACAGCATCTCCATTAGATCAACCCAGAACCATGTCTTCTCACCAAAAGCCACTACAACAAGCCTCTCAGAGCAAGGCGGCCCTCTCTAACCCTATATTGTACAACATCCTTCAAGTCCCCTCTGCTGATACCCAGAATCCCCAATCTTCCAAAACCGCTTTTAATAAATCCTTGAGCCTTCAGGATCCGAGAACAATGAAATTGATTGCAAAGAGAATCGCAATGCTCAAGAAAAAGTCTACCAACAACTTCAAACGGCGTCCACCAAAAGTGTGGAAATTCCATGAATGCCATTCTTCTTCTGGGTCTGATGAGACCAACCAACACTCTCTCAGTGGCAGGAATGCTTCAGTAAGTGCAATAATCTTAAGGGGTTGGTTACCTTTACATATATGAATATGCCTAGTTCTACACTAAAAGAGAACTTCAGGCAACAGGCAAAAAAGTTTAGTCTATTAGGAATTTATTGTGTAAGGGAATATATTTAATGGTTGATTCTACTGGTTTGCCTCTAACCCATAAACATAGAAGGTGGTCTGCCATGCTAGACATCCAGAAATCATAATTTTTGATTCAGTAGGAAAATCGTTTAGCCTGGTTAACACCAGACCGAGATTGAGAGTGGGGTTGAAAAGGCTTAATTGACTTAGTTACTTAAATTGATGCGTTCAACTCTCACCAGATTGCTTTGTTTCAATCTAGATTTATAAATCTAAACATTGCCTGCTTCCCTTACATTTAGTGGAAGTGTCATAGAAAATCGTCAAATAGTTGATCATTTTAAGAATTTTTAATTTAAAGAAAATTTAGCTCACCACTTCAAGAAAGATTCACTGATAAAACTTGTGCTAAAGTAAAGATGAGTCTTCAAGTAGGCAGAATTCAATGCAAAAATGTTTTTTATGGATGCTAGCACCAATACCAACAGCAATAAACCCAGAGTGTATCTCGAGAAGGCACTCTCGAACAATAGTCGAAAACCAATATTTTTACTCCTCCTTAGATGCCGACACAAGATTTGTGTCACTACCCCAAACCCACAGGTGGCGTTATGAATCATTGATAGTCTTATCTTTGATAGTCAGCACTTGCTGCCAAGTGTATGAACTTTTTACTCGTTTGCTCTTTCTCACTGGCTTTTTTGAGTAGAGCCCGCCTTTGATCACGCCTTATCTTGCACCTGCAAGGCCAACTTTGTTTTGTTTGTTTTTTCAAACGGGCCTTGCTCAGTCAGCATGAGACACAGAGCGACACAAAGAGACATCGGGATAAAGGGCAATATAGAGAATAACTCTGGTAGGATAGCTTCAGTGTGTTATTAATTATTAGTGAAACTTTGTTAATGTTATCAAAAGACTGTTGTTTAAGAAGAAGTCTAAAGTACACCCAAGGCCAGATAAGTGACTGTGATTGGATCCTGGGTTTTTGGTGATTTGGAAATGGGCTCTTGATGTCCTTTAGAAATGTCATGCATTCCTCATGCGCAGAAGGTTTAAAGAGGCTATCAATCAGAATCCGATTGAGAAAAGAGTGGACCTAGATTCAAAATTTGAACAGGCACTATTTCCAGGTTCACCCCGGATCTCCACTACACTCCAGCCCAGCCTCCAAAGCCTCTGTCTGCAGCGGAGTTTGTGCTGCATGTAAAATAAACAAATGTTTTCAACATGAAAATGAATCTGCACAGGAACTACCGCACTTTTATTTCAGTGCTTAGATGTTTGTCTGATACAGAAACTGTTGTGAATAGTGTTAAATAAACAGTAAACCAATTATGAGAACATTTAGCTGTGAAAGCACAGGCATCCATTAGGATTAAACACCAAATTGATACAACTGACTGGGCACTTCATAAAGATATTCTCAGTAACTTTTAAACTGAGAAACTATGATAACGAGAAGCTAACATAGCATCGGAAGCAAGCCAGACCGCAATATCAAAACTCTTAATGTCCTTCAGAAATGCTGTGCTACTGCTACTTTTTAAGTATAATTTTCTTGGTTATTCTACCATCCTTTTTTGTAGAGATCCTGATCCTCCATTCAAGTCATATTTGATTAAAAGTTCACAACAACTCCGCTATATAGCACATTTCATAAGGCAATTCAATGTGCTTTACATATAAAGAAACAATGACAAATAATGGTTAAAAGAAAGCAGCGTATTGCTGGAGGGCCTTCATCTGCTATTGTCTTTTGTATTGCTATTGTAGTCACCCGCCAGAGTTATTTAGCTCAAGTCTGCCTGAGTAAGAGATTGTGTGGTGTTGGAAGGGGGCTGCTTGTAGAGTGATTGACACAGTTTAACTTACAGCAACTTCAGCAAAACAGACATGAAAACACTTAATGGATTGTGATCTTTTTCAGGTGTCAAGCCCAACTGGTTTGCCAGACCCTCAGAGTGACACTCAAACTTTGACCATCCAGCAAACCACCAGTAAGACACAGTGCCTAGAGGAGCCATCAGAACAGAGGGATACCCCGCCTCAATTAACCAAGGACGATCACAACATACATACAAACTGGCTTAATGGACTTCCACAAAGCTTTCGAGAAATATTAGGAGTATCACCTCTTGAGAAGGAGGGGCAGGATTCCCCTCAAACAGACATTGTCAAGACCGAAGATCCTCAGACCTTGTCAAGACCAAAGTCTGAAGATTCAGTGTCTGTAAGGAACTGAAATTGTCCATTTCACTTGGCTTCAATTAATTTGTCTAAACCACAGGAATAGTAGATGTCTGACAGTGAAATATTGTTATTCTTATTGACAGGTTGGTGACACCGATTCTGTGACATCTGACAAGGCTGAAAACACAGTTGAAATAAAGAACTCCACACTTCCTGAGAGTAAGTTAATATCAGCGAACCTGTTTGTTATAAAGTGCATTCATATGAAGACTTCCTTATCTAACCATTAGTGTCTTGCTTTTCGTCTATAGGTTTTAAATCTTAATTATTTTTTGTCACTGAGAAGCATAAATACCTATTTTTTTTCCAATGATAACTTTGATTTTCATCAACAGAGATATTAAGATGCCAAGTTGATTTGATTCGACTGGATATAAAGTTGCCGTCTACTGGACTTTCACTTCCTCGGTTCAGAGTTGGCACTGATGGATCTCTTGAAATTATCCCACTGCCAGAGATTGAAGTGGAGGTATGTCTCTCAGTAATATAAGTTCATTTGAATAAGCAGATATTGTAGACTTTTATACATTTCAGTTTGCAAAATTATGTTTTCACCTGTTTTGTCTGGGTTGTTAATAATGGCAAGTGATCAGTGTTTCAGTGAGTCGTTGGCTAACTTCCATCGCAATCGTGGTAACCATCATTCATGGATTTGGTGTTTCTAGAAAGGGTAGTTCCAACGATCAATTGCAAATATGATCAGTTTGTTGGTTGGAACAACAGCTCCAGAGGAGTCGTTGAGGTGTCGTTCATGGATATTTATGGTTGTCAATGTTTTAATTACATTAGTTTGATAAGATTGACCTGATATATGTGTACCTGAACACCAGCTAACTGAGTATCCTATCGTTTTAAATGTACATTTATTCATTTTAAATGTGCAGGGGTGTAAAGACAGAGATTTCAATGGTGGTTAGACACAACTGCATCCATAACATCCACTCATTCACACCTGTGCATGAGCAGAGGCTGTAGTTAAGGAAAACATTGGGACACGACAGAAATATTTTCTTACATTCATTATGAGTTGGTTGTGCTTTCTTAATAACTACTTTCTATGATGCTCTATAGATGCTCAAGTAAATGTGTTGGACTCATTTTTAACCCTCAACTCAAAGCATGATGTCATTTACACACTGTTTTGAATGATGAAACTTGCTATTTTTGTTCAAACAACGCTTACTAGACAGCCAGACTAGCTTCACACGACTTTGTTGCCTCAAAGGGTTTTTTTTGTCTTTCTTCGATCCAATCGCAAAGGGACGATACTCAAAGGACTATGGGATATCTGGAGCGAAAAAGATGCACCTGATGCATCCTAGAAAATCACTAAAAACGAAGTACAGATATAGGGTTGGCTTTTGGATAGCTTTGTCTGATGTAAAATCGGGCAAATGCCCTCTACCAAGGCTTTTGGACATGCCCCATGACGTGAACGTCAAGTGGCCTTGTGGGCGGGATTTAGGACAACAGAGGGGCTATGAAAATGGGGAAGGCATGGTTTAATGATTCTGGCAGCATGAAGCCCCAGCCATTATTATCTGTAAGCTTGAATATTGCCTTGTCTTGGCCTGGTTCAATAGTGGATTTGTGGCTACTGACCTTTGGTCTAAAGGTCTTCTTCGGTCAAGAGCATTTTTAGTGCTTTGTGGTGTTAATTTTTCATGTTCTGCATTTAATATGCTTCCTTGCTTATACTTCTTTCCATTTACAGTATAAGTCCTTTTACAAAAACGATGTGTTAAATATATAAATATACACTTTTAACATTTCTTCCTCCTTTCATATTTTTCCTTCCATCCACAGTAACTCCTTTTACATTAATTCTGCGATCTACATTTAAATGTCCATTATTTAAATGTTGACAGCACCTAGTTTACACAATACCCTAACATCATTAATACATGCCAGTTCTGCCATCTAACTGTGATCCAGGAACTCTTCATGGACTCTGAGAGCTCGGAGAGCTCTCCTCTGTCTCTTGACTCTACGGAAAGCATCATCCAATGCCAGGTGTGCAGCGCAAACAGAGCCACCCTCCAGTGTGTGATATGTGAAAGGAGCTTTCACAGAGACTGCCATGTTCCTCCAATCACCACCCGGGTCTGGTGAGTGGGAGCTCACTCTGCCGTTAGTAGCCATTTTTTGTGAAGAACTCAACTTGGGCACAGTAGTTCATAACTTCAGCTAAGCACATAATATTCTAGTTAAATTAGATGCCAGACAGACATGTTTCTCAGTTTCACCTCATTTAAGGTTGAACCTAAACAGCTTCATTTCATAATGGCTTTTGTGAGATATTTTGCTGTGATTGATTGGTGGATTAATTGATTGATTGATCTTGATGAACTGTCATCCTTGTACATGTCTGATTTCAATTATTATTATTATTATTATTATTATTATTGTTACTAGATGATTTTACTTTACTATGCAATGGACCCTCTTGATCGTGATCAGTATCTTTTCTCACCCTAGCAATTACAAATGGAAGTGCTCCATATGCCAGGACCTGTCTGATTCAACAGACCCATTCAGGAAGGATAGACAAAGGAAGTTCTGGCTGAACTCGGTGGATCAGAGGGTAGGAAGAACACATGTGCTTTCATCAGTTGGTCTTTACTGTGAGGTGGGGGATCACACTGGAAATAATGAAGCAGCAGCGGTAAACGTAACGCACTGCTCAGACCATAATAATTCCATCTCGTTCCTATCAGCACTATTCTCTGCAGATGTATAGACCCTTTCATCAATAAAAACAAAAACAATGCTTGAACGTTCTATTTGGGCCCCAATCTACTTCCTCTGCATTAAGATAACATATGGAATGTTAAAAAGGAAGTCTTGTGGGGCCAACTATGATGTTGATAATGGAACTCTCTTGAAAGGGTCCATTGGCAATGCATATCACAGTCACATGTCTGCCTCAGGGAATTCCCTCACTATTCTAATGGCTGTCGCGTCATCTTTTATTAGAGAACCATTTATGGAGAGAGCAAGTTGGACGTACAGAAATGTATCTTGTAATAGTCACAGACTCAAATACTGATGAAGTACCAGTTCTTCCCAAATTTAATACACTGTTTGCAAATCATATACATAATAATTAAAATTTAAGGAATAGTTTAGCATTTTCTCCCACAGCAGCAGAAGAGGCGGCAGGCCTCATTCACTAGATTGTGCTTATAGTAACATTAAAAATAGAACGTGTTTTATCCATGCATCCATGTATACTGTAGTTATTTTGGAATTCCATAACAATGCCAGCATCTAATTGTAATTGAACTATATTGCTGTTGCAATACATGTGTTCTTTTTTCTTTCAGAGATGTGAACACCTCTTACTCGCCCTTATGTGCAAGAAGAACAACAGCGTCCTTTATAACTCATGCAAGGTAGGCAACCGTATACAGCACATCTAAGCTCACACATGCACTTCAGCACTACGCATATTGGCTTACTCTGTGAAATAAACAACACTTATTTGTATGCTATTTTCGTTCAAACTGAAGGATCCAGCGTCGTCTATAGACTTTGAGTTCATTCATGAACGGCTGCTGAGGAGACGGACTCCTCCGTACCGCACGCCATCTGAGCTGGTTTCAGATGTCTGGGTGTTTCTGGAATCCACTCTGTCCAACGCTGAGGTTTGGGTTCCCTTAAGATTTCTTGTTCTGTGTTTTGAGGATGGCAAAACTAGGCGCTCAATAAAATATACATTGAATGTATTGTGTCCAAGATGTTGCTAGGGGAAGGTATCCAGGATGTTGCTAGGATGGTATCAGAATCATTAAGTTGGTGAAATTTCACCAGAGAGGGTTGAAGCGGAGCAGAAATCAAGGATTTTTGATTCCACCATGTGATGGGTTTTCCCAGTTCCCATCACAATTCTGACTTAAGATTGACTTGTCTACATTAGTACTGGTTGAACCTCAGGAGAAGCCAGATTTGTCAACTGAAAGGACCTGGGGATATTAGGCTCAAGTAACCACCAAACAGTATACTGCACCTGTCTTTAATTAATTAATTAATAAATAAATAAATGGATGGGCCAGTGTAATGGTTAAGGAGTCAAGCTAGCGTGCAGTAGCCAGAAAAGAGTTGCAATGTCATAATGCCCTTATAATATAAATTACATGTAGCGGGGGATATAAGTGAACATGTGGGGGGGGGATCAGTAAGTATACTTCCAGTGAGGCTATTTGCATGATTCTTTTTACCAGATATTAGTATTAACTCTGGTAATCCACACATAAAAAAATCCAAACATTAAAGTCCATAAATAAAGTTATGTGATAATGTGGAATGACACAGGAAAAAGTATTGAACATGCCTACTTCAAGACATTTCCTGTATGACGAAACTAATCATCCTGGTGGATGGCCAGATTCTCCCAGAAAAAATGTCTCCATTCTTTTAACTGTATTAAAGAGGGAACTTGTCAACTATTTCAACGTAATAAACCAGTTTAGAAATCATTTGGATGGTTAAATGACCTGTTCCGGTGAAAATGGTGACTTTTCCCGCTGCCCCTAGCGACCCCAGGCAGAAAACCAACCTTGCAACATTGAGACTACCGTCCCAGAAAAGAGAAGTGAGAAACAAGAAACTCGTTTTAAATCGTGTTTCTTAGCTTGTAACATCCACATTGTTCTGCCGAACTTATGCTAACCGTTTCGCTAGCTTGTAAACAAATCCATGTGCTCTATCGTTACGTTTTTCCACAGTTTGAAATAGCACAATGCACAATTTCTCCAGCAGAGGGGGAAATATAGCTAATACTGCCAAGTTTCCCTTTAAGTCTGCCAGTGCCATGAGAGGAAAAACAGCCCCACACCATGATGCCTCCACCTCTAAACCTCATTGTTGGTATGGTATTTTTAGGGTGATGTACAGTGCCATTTCTCCTCCAAACATGATGTGTAGTATGACATTCAAAAAGTTACATTTTGCTCTCCTCTGACCAGACTACATTCTCTCAGTATTTCATAGGCTTGTCCAAATATTGTGTGACAAACTTTAAACAAGCTTCGACATGTTTTTCCTCAGTAATGGAGTCATGCGGGGTGAGCATGCATAGAGGCCATGGCCGTGGAGTGCATTACCTACAATTTTCTCTGTAACAATTGTACCTGCTTCCTCCAAGTCTTTCTGGAGCTTTCTCTGAGAGGTCCTAGGCTTTTAAGTTACTCTTCTGTCTATCCTTATGACTCCCTTGTCAGAAATCTTGCGTGGAGCTCCTGTGCATGGCAGTTGATGATGCAGTGATGTTCCTTCCACTTGTAGATAATGGCCCCCTTGCTGCTTACTGGAAGGTTCTGAAGTTTTGAAATGCATCTGTAACCACTTCCATCGATATGTTTTGCAACAATAAGGTTGCAAAGGTCTTGGGAGAGCTCTTTGCTTTTACCCATCATGAGCTGTTTCTTGGGTGACACCTTGACGAAAAACCTTTTTATAGCCCATCAATATATGTACTAACCAAGCTTATATTAATTTGCACAGATAGGAGGGATAATTATTCTCTAACTACTTACAGATTCCAGCTTGTTCCTTGCCTTAGTGCACTGCTTTGTCTTAGCTTGTTGAATATTTTTTTCATTTTTTTTTTGTCATTCCACTTTATTACACATAACTCTACTTATGGACTTTGATGTTTAGATTTTTTTATATATGTGTAGATTACCTGCTTTAATATTAATGTCGTATGATGAAAATTCCATGTGAATAGCTTCACTGGAAGGATACTTACTGAAAAAAATGTTGACACATTCAATACTTATTTCCTCCACTGTATGTAAGTTGCTTTGGGAAAAGCGTCTGCTAAAAAGTATGGTAATTGACAACATGAAAAAGCCATGGCAGTGGGTTATTCAGTGTGCCGTACTCAATTTAATACATGCTAAAAAGGAAACAGTGTCGAGTAAGGGTAATTTTAGAGTCTGCAACTATGAGGTGAAAGACTAATTAGGTGAGGAGAGATTTTGTCTGACTCCACCTACTGTATGTCCTGATTAGCAAATCCAAATAGTCCAGAAAGACAATTTTTTTTATTCCACTTTGAATCAAATTCCATCTCATCCCTGTCCATTTTACAGGAGACTGAGGATGCACTGAGGATGCTGAAGTCCTTTAAGAAGAGGGTCAACCAGGTCTTTGGAAACACTCTCCATCCATCTCTTCTGAAACGATCCAATGTGAATAGGGAACAGAATCTGGGCAAAACAGGAGGACCAATCAAAAAGGAGACGTCAGAAACCGAAGATGACTCTTCAGAGGACTGCACAGAACCTGTTATCAAAAAACGTCACCTGGACTAGAGAGAGACTGAGTCAAGATCACTGTTGATCGTTTTTCTCAGCCTGCACGCATGTCACAGTCTGTGCCAAGGCAATGACCGCAGTATGGCAAGAGCAAGTCTGAAAAGAAGAGGTCTGCAAGTTTTCAGCACAGTGATGTTGATTATGGACCTTACAGGGACAAGATAAAGGGAGAGAAATACACTGACTGGTACACACATGGACACATACTTGCCTCAAAGATACCACACCGCCCTTTGAAAATGTTGCTGATGTTGCTGTTGGTGCACTATAAGAATAGCTGAAGCTTTTCGTTTCCACAGACAGTTTTCCATTTATATACAGTAGAACAGGTTTCATGTTTGCTTAAAATTCCACCTCAATAGGTCATGGTGCCTTCCATGCATTTAGTTTTCTTTCCCTAAGGTTTGTCACTTCAAGTTACTTTGCTCTCCAAGCAGTGAGCTCTATTGTGTTCTCTTTTTATTGATGTTCCCGGAATGGCAAATTGTATATGCCTACTTATTTCGGAGAGAAATTTAATGACGTCTTCTGGTATATCAAACCGCTATCCTCCTGTTAATAAATGTTCGGAATAGCTTAAGTGCGTGTCTTTTCTGGGTCAGGCGAAAATGGCAATCTGTTTACTTTTTCATTGACCGCTAAAGGACCCCAGCATAGCAACATTGTATTTTATTTTCTTTGAGAAAGAACTGAGAAATGTGTTTACATTTTTCCCATCAGCAATATTTTTGAAGATTAATTTAGGCAAGTTGATTCCCGAATTGTTCAAAGATCAATACTGATTTCGAACTTAACGTGACAATTTAATATTTCCTTAATGTTTTGAATGTGGTTAAAAAAAAGGTAGGCCTAGCCTACATTGTTTAGATTACCTGCATGATGATGGAAGTCAAGTCAGCCAAATGAATACTAAACTGACAGACACACATTTTTATTTCAATCTCAAACAAGCCTTCATGCCTGCCTCATCAATGAATTGCAGAACTGTAAGTAGCCAATTCAATGAAAGGCTACAGCGCACAGCCAAGTTGAGCTCCACCCACAGAAAGTCCGTCTTGTTGACTATATAAACTGTGACCCATCCTCGGCACATTCACTGAAGCTGCACGGTTTTCTATGATCGGCCAAATGGTTGTCCAAGTTAAAAGCAACTCCAATCCCTGCAGCAAGGCAATGGATGGCGCCAACGTTCTGCTGCTTGGCGCAGAAAATGTTGGAAAATCAGGTGAGAATATCAGACTTAACAGTCAGGCAAGATATAGGCTATTCTTGTTACACAATATCTTTTTGACGTCCGGTGTTAATTGTATTGACACTATATTTTTTGCTCCACAGCTCTCACTGTGCGGTTTCTAACAAGAAGATTTATTGGTGAATACGGAGATATTGGTAAGTAACCACTTTATCCATAAAGCAGACCTTGGTCGATGGATCTGTATGTAGCCTAACTATTATGTAAATTAATAGGCCAACCCTTTTTTCCCCAGAGTCAATATACAGTCACATCGACAAAATCGATGGCCGAGAAATATCTTTCAACATATGGGATTCGTTGTATCCACAGGTAAGATGACGTGAAGCTATAGCCTATAGCCCATATTTCCCTTGGTGTTGCGCTGACCCGGTTCTCGTCTTTTATTTTCCTCAGAACTGTGTCACACCTGAGTCTATCAGCGATAAACAACTCCAGTGGGCTGACGGAGTGATTCTGGTCTACAGCATCTGTGACCGCGCAAGTTTCGACGTGGTACGGCAACAGGTACAGCTCATCAGACAGTCGAGAAAGATGTCAGCCAGCGCGCCGATTATTATAGTCGGAAACAAACGCGATCTTCAGCACCAGCGAGCAGTCTCAAGTGAGGAGGGTCGACTCTTTGCCTTATCGGCAGACTGCAGTTTCTTCGAGATATCTGCTGCCGAGGCCTACCATGGTGTGATGCTTGTATTTCACGAACTGCTGGAACTGATCAAAGAGTCCAGGGCACTCAAAAAAGGTGTTATTGGCATTAAGGGGATTGTGAGGACCGTGTCCGCCGTGTTTGGGAAGAAACGACTCGAATAGATCCCTAGCCTAGGCCTATATAAGTAACGTTAGTAGCCTACAGAGAAAGAGAGAATAGATTGGCCCAGTTGGGTCGCTGAAGAAAGCTTGGGCTGGCCATGATGGTGGGGGACAAGCCCTGAAAGATTACAAAAAGGTAAAAGTATGTTGGAAGTTAAATGGTCAAGTGACAAACGAACCTGCAAAGGCCTTCGATTTACAGTGTGGGACAGGAACCCTGCTGATAATTATGAGTAGCCTATCTGGAAGGTAGGCCTTGTGCTTTGAGCACACCAAATGTTATCATGTGGAGGCGACTTGCCTCTCATCTGATGTTCATTGTGCGAAAATCTGAAGACTGGTGGACTTCTGAAAGTGTTAAAATCATGATTTGGGTTACTGTCAATCTAAGGCAGATTTCTCTATTGGTGCTATGCATCAGCATTTTGTGAATAAAGATTGTATAAGGAGTTTTCTTATGGATGTCATTTGTTATGAGTACTACACAATGGATATGACTGTCTGATAGGATTGGCAGTGAATTTCTGTCTTCCTGTTACGTCTTCATATTCATAGTCAATT
The DNA here is from genome assembly GCF_018492685.1 of Alosa sapidissima. Lineage (NCBI taxonomy): Eukaryota > Metazoa > Chordata > Actinopteri > Clupeiformes > Clupeidae > Alosa > Alosa sapidissima. Next base: position 21,067,377 of record NC_055966.1, on the reverse strand, counting down.
TAGTATTGTGCTCTACCCTGCAACAAAGCAAAATGTAGGTAGGATAAGTAGCCTAGACCTACGCATTCTTGTGTGGCATAGGCTATGTGTCAAATGTTTTCAATGTAATAAACACTATTTCTTTATTTCTGATGAAATAATGGATCAGTGCTTTGGAAGGGGGTTTTTTTTCATAAAAAAGCAGTGAATACAGAATTCTCCATGTGAAAGACTACTAAACTTTATTTATTTCTCGTCCATGCCAAAAATCCTCAGACAGAATGCTGTTTTTAGGCTAATTTTAAAACAAATTTCACAGAGGATTTAAATGAAATAATTGTACTTTAGAGACAGGCAAAAGTGAAGTGTACAAATAGGAAAACAGCTGCAGAAGAACAATATAGAAAAAACAGTAGAATACAATAAATCGTAGAGTTAACTGTAGGCAAATGGCAAGTTGGTAGTCATTGCTTCCAAGAATACATAATTATGGTTTTAATATGCGAAAGTAGGCCTCCTCCAAACCACTGCCAAAATAGTTATGACTTGAACTACAGACCAAAAGCACATTTGTGTGATTGACAGAACGGGAGTAGGCCTCCATGTCTGAATAATGCTCTTCTAATTGGGTGAGATTAACAGGCACACATCCCACTCTCCACCTCACAGAGCCCCAGACTGAGGAGCCCACGCAAGTCCAACCTCCTCTGCAGAATTCCCTCTGCTCTTGGTGACAGGGTTCCTATTGCTGAACACCCACATGCCTTATTAGATATTCTCTTCTAGTGCAGTACAATTAAAGTATCTCCTTCACTTTACACAAACAGACTATCTTTAGACAGAAAAACTCAAGAAACTAAAGAAAAAAGTCATGATCTACTTATGTAAGACTTGGGCAACCATTTAGGCAACCATTTTATGTTCTAAATTGTGTGTACAGAAGGTAAAAATGATCCGCAGCATGTCCATAGAAACCCACAGTAAGTTACACTTTTTATTATCCAAATTAACTACCTAGAGGTCTCATCTGTCTCGTACACCTTTCATTACTTACTCCATGAAATCTACCTCCACCTATTATCTCTTTCCTCTATGTCAGACTCTTTTTTTTTTAGCGCATTTACAGTCTTAAATGACAACATAAGTGGACGGAAGTGTTAAACCAAATGGTGCCTCCAGTGCACAACACAATGTGTAGGCCACTTTGGGCTTCAGATGCATCGTGACTGAATCTGCAGATAATAGTTTTAAGTGCCAGAGCAGAGAGCAACGATGAACAGCCTCAGACAGTTGTAGCTAAAGGGATGCTGTAATGCTAGGCAATATATTATACATTTGCAGGATAGTATTAAACAAGTCATTGATAAAGAGTACCCATTGCCCTTAAACTGTTGCCATAAAACATGCATGAATATATACTATGTAAGAAATGTCAATAACTATACTAAATTGCATGGAGGCAGTTTTCTATCTCACGTAGGTACAAGAACAATACATTGATTATGAGCGAAGTTATCATTTTAGATCTTTCTGCATTCCTATGATTCTGTTTCATGGAAAAATTGCAGCTTTGCACAATGTAATACATTTTTAATTGAATTATGTTCCTGATTTGGAATTTGCTGTAGTCTCCACCACTTTTTACCACCACTAAGGCCTCTTTGCTTCTGGGATGAAATTTGGGATACTCATGAAACTTGATAACTCTGACAATTGCGTAAGGCAAAGGGGTTGCGCAAGGGGCCTAATCCTCACTGGACTGCTCTTCTTCGTTTGGAGTTGAGCTCAGATACTCAAAGGCCCGTTGGCTCTGAGAGACCAGCTGAATGATAGGTGCTAAGAGGACCTCCGCAGCAGATGACTTGCGGCGGATCATGTTGGTGGGGGACGGGGCCAGGGTGTCTAGTTCAGGCTGGCTGCCGCGCTTCACGCTGCCCCTGCGGCCGTTGGCCGGTAGAGGGGCGGGAGTGGGGGCTAGGGGGGTCACGGAAGTGCTCGGGATGGAGGGGTCAGACGCATGGCCTGTGGAGCCTCGGCGTCGTGCGTAAAAACTCCGGCGGCGGCGTGGACGGCCATCCATGGCCTTCAGGAAGAGGCTGTTGGAGGAGCTATGTGTCGTTAATGGCCCCCCAGATGGCTCCTCCTGATTAAGGTAGTCCAGGAGCTCCTGCTCTGTTGGCTGCTCCAGCTGGGGTGAAGAGTAGAGAAGATGCATGAGAAGACAGTGGTGAGGTAGTTAAAAAAGGACACTTGGGAAAATAAAATGTAAAATAAAATATATGTAAAATACTAATATTATGATAATGATATAAAGGTATTGCTGGATATTAGCGAGGGATCCAAAAAATGTTCAGATTTTAGGAAGGTGAATGGTTTCTTTCCTCTTGAATGACACAAATATTTGTTACTGAGTAATAATAGGATAATGTGCTTTTCTTTTACAATGCACTGAAACATATTATGAGGCTCAGTAGCTGCAATCATAGATTGTTACAGCAGGACATTGGAGCAACAACAGTTGAAAAGCTTGAGCTCTGGTGTGAAAGATGTGGGGGATTTAGCTCCTCTGTGCTGATCACTGGCTGTTATTGGGCACAACTAATTGCTAAATTCAGTCAAATTATCTTTAGAGGACAAAGTACAAACAGGTACATATCCTATTTTTACACCTTCTTATGTCAATGCCAACAACAACACTATGTCATTCAATGGAACCATTATCCATTGGACACTGACTGCAGTGGGAGTGTTGAAGTGGGAGCAGTATTTCTAATCTTTTTAGCGAGGAGAGAAGCTGGACCATCCTTTAAAAGCCCTTGAGTAAACCGTCCTTTCCTATCATTTAATCAACTCATAGTATCATTTGGATTTCAGTCAGAAATATACGTACCGAAGAATATTTCGTAGGAAAAGATATTTAGATAAAGGCTTGATTCATATACATTTACATTTACATTTATTCATTTAGCACACATTTTTATCTAAAGTGACTTACAGAATGATGAATAACATTCAAACTACAGTGCAGAAGAGACCTTAGGTAGGAAATGCTACCGCATTAGTCAATATTTAGTAAATTATTGGATGTCAAAAGGGGGCATGTCCATCCAAAGTAAACTAGGTGCTGGACAGAACAACAGTCTATTTAAAAAAACACATGCCAGAAAGATTTAATGGTTCACCACCTCTTCTAACAGCCCCCAATACATTACAACAGGTGGTAAACCATTGAGTATTTGGGAGCAGTATCTGGAATGCTGATTCTAGGATGCAGTGTCGTGTTTTGTGAGCTGCATGTCCTTCTCACCATGCTGTAGAGAGGAGTGGTGTTGATGAGGAGCTGGATGAGGACCAGGCTCAGCTCTCTCAAGCTGGTGACCACCTCACCCACCTGGGCAGGCAAAGCCTGGATCTGTGGCATAGGCGGCAACTTCAGGAAGGTCTGGACGAGGTCAGAGAGCTGCCCCAGTGCCATGTCCCGTAGACCCCTGATCTCCTTCACCTGAAACAATGGACAATGAGCTCCTCTCATATGTCTATCTGTGATAACACGTGCACATTCACTCATGTACACACACACATACACACACACACACACACACACACACATATAACATAACAACACATATTGCAACACACATTATTCATTGCTGCAAGAGGCACTGAAAACACAATAATTTAGGAAATATAAAGTATATAATAATGAGATAACAATAAATGAATCTTGAATCTTGGCACAGTCTCCCACAAGGTTGTACAGCTTATACATAAATTACAGTTTTCTATGTATCCTTAATTAAATTTATTGCGTATCGCATGTGTCTCTTAGATATCCTCTTCACTTGATCTCCCCTGTTTGGAAATATCGTAAAGAAATAAAAGGTAATTTCTGTCTCAAATGTTCCTTTGCAATGATGTTGGTTACAAATCAGTCATCTTTCTTGTTATCTGCTTTTAATACTATTGCACATTTTCCCCAATCTTCCCAAACCATTGCACCTGAGACATGTAGAAAGCCATCAGGTTCTGTAGCATCTTAACCACCACGTCCATCAATTTAGTGAGCCCCAGCTGAGAAAAAAAAAAAAATTTAAGGTGAGACAGCAAGCTACAGACAGCTTCAAACTTATTACAACAATGAACACATTTTGTAAATCATCAGTGACTAATCAGTGAATCAACGAGTAATTTCCCCTCAAATAATACCCTTGATAAAATATGTTGTTGTTTTTTAATCCTTTTTCTGTTTCTTATTAAATCCCTACCAAACGTGATGTACCAACAAAACAAGAGAAAATGAGATCACGGCCTAGCTTGGTATTGTCAGATCCAAGTGTTGGGTTAATGGGACACAATGACACAGACAAAAACGATGGGTTTTTAGGTCCACGTGGCTTCTGTCCTGAGTGAACCCATCGGTCTCTTCACAAAAGACCCAGTGGCCCCTTCCACAACTGTCCCCCATCCCCCAGTTCCCCTTTCTCTTTCTCTTCCGATCAACATTAGAATGCTGGCACTGAAACTTGTGTTTCCCCATAGACAGAAAAAGAGCCAAATCGCTACTTTGCAGAGGGTTGGCTGTCATGTTCCTATTAGCCCTGTAGATCTCAGCGGGAACACAAGCAAATGACCCGTGCAGATGAACTGGAATTGACAGCCAAGGCACAACTAGTCATTAGCCTAAAAAAACAGCAAGTGTTTTCTCAATCTGCTTGTTCACATTGTTGTGCTGTTTGATGGTGAGAGGTGGAGGGGGGTGGGGGGAATATGAAATAGAAAATGTTGAATGCAACTGGAAAGTCTTAAGAAATTATTTATCTGCACTACGTGGAGGAATATCCAGACCTGTGACTACCTGGGTATGTGCGTTGAACATAGCAAAGCTGTGTAGTTAATAAAAAAATCTAAGAATCTAACTTTTTCGCAGAGGGATTCTTTGATGGTACCCCGTTTGTGTAATACTGGCTGGTGGGGGTGGGGATGGGGCGGTAGTTTTGGGGAGCATGAGTGTGTGTGAATGTGTGTGTGTCCTTGTGTTTATGTGTTTGGATTTATGTTTAGTACTTACTCTTTATTATCTTTGTACTGTTTGTCATTATTGTAAGGACCCCTTCGAAAAATGAGATGGTACATCTCAAGGGGCTATCCTTGAAATAAAGAATAAAAGAAAATAATAAAAAAAGAACTGAAAGCCAGGTCTAGCTACCAAGCGGTAAATTTTAAGCATATACCACACCAGCGCGCTCGACCACATGTTCACATGTACGTCTGAAGTAGAGCAAGTGCATCTTCAGAGCCCACGGCAACGTGAGTGTCAGACCACGCTCCTGTGTGATGGATTTCAGTACAGATTGGCAAACACAGCACGCATATTTTACCCCCACCTCCCCACCCCACCCCACCCAGTAGGCTTCAATTTTGTTTTGTAGGTTGGGGTAGAGAAGTGGGTCAGCCAAAGGGAGACAGGCTGCCCGGAGTGCCCTCTGTATTCCTGTTCTGTCCAAACAAGAGGGCTCCTGGTCAAAGGAGAGGAGCTCGGAGAGGCGGAACTGTATCCAAGCAAAAAACGTGACCCGGTGCCTTGGCGACGGCTGCCAAGTCCTGGCAAAGTGCAACAAGGAGCCAAGCATGGCACCATGGAAACAATCACACGAGGCACACAAACCGCCCCAAAGAAAGGAGGAACACAACACATTCTGATATGTCTACAGACATGTTACACATGCTTACACATTACGTACAGTCACAATCACCCACAATGATGCAGACACACACTACCCCCTACACACATACACGCACACACACACACACATACACACACACTCACTGTTGAACACTCCCCCACCTGAAACAGACTCACTCACAGTGGCAGACGTTGCCAGCTCACGTTTCTCTACTGCTCACTCGCCCAGTCTCTCTGGGGTGTCTGCTGGCCTTTAATGAGGAGCTATTTGATGTGAGCCGACCCTTGTGGTTCTCACTGTTTTCCCCCGCTCCCTTCCCCCACCCCTCCGCTCCCTCACCAGACGCCAGACACTGCTCTCGCCACAGCGCCCTCTCACGCGTTTATCTTCCAATTACCCGCAGGCTAACTGCTAGGAAAATGGCTCTCTTTAGGTTCTGTGGGCTCTTAAGACGAGCTCAACGGGTTTTTCGCAGCGACACATGTCTGCTTTATACTTCCATTAGTGAAAACGTATGGTTCATCCTTGAGGTGCTTTAAATAGAGATCTCTTTGGTGTTGCAAACAGAATTGAATACTCCGAGTATGGCCTTGAGGTGTCTTCTCTATTCCCAATTTGAAGGGGAGGCACATGACACTATTGCTTCATTAGTTTTGCCTATAGTCCTGACAAGTGATACAAAAGTCTTAGTTTATAATAAGAATATGATTAGACTCATTGCTGTTGAGGAAAGAAACTAGTTGAGGACTTGCAAACCTCCCATTGAATAGTTTAGCTTTCGGCATTTTTACATCTTTTTGCAACAAATCCTCCTCACACTTGCACAACATGAGTCAGAGAGTCAGAAATTCACTAATATGTTCTGCACATTCTGCAAACTAACTACAACATATATCTGTCTTGCCTTAAATGCTGTTGAATTAGAGGAGATACAAACTATAAAGTCTGTTAAACTAGAGAGAAATAAAAAAAACACAATGATTGAAAAACACAACACTAAAGACTGTATAATGTCTTATATTCTGTATAGTGTTTGCAACTTAACAGATCTCCTAAACACACAAACCAGCAACCACTAACTCTTAGGTACACCCTCTGCCACTGAAAACTCAAATGCCTACTGAATCCATTCTATCTGTCCATCTGGGCCGGACACCACCATCCCTCTCTTATCTGGCTGTGTGTGTTCTTCTCTAACAGTATAAGCGGTGAGCTGCTTCAAACCTCACGTAGCACCACGGCCCCCTGGGCCTACTCTAAACCAACCCAAACATCTCTGCCCAAACAAACATGGATTCCTCTCCCCTTTTGGAACAGTGTGTGCAAGAGATCAGAGTGTGCTGTGTACTTTGGTGACTGACATTTGCCCACACACAAGACAAAAACAAAAGGAGCAAGTCTACATTTATGACAACTTATCTGACATACATGCTTGGCAACCAATCTGACAGTAGTTACTGTATGTGTTGAATTGTTTGAGTGTCAGAGTTAAGAAAAATTTGTTTACCGTAATTTCCCAACTATTAGTCGCGGCTTATACAGTACATTGATTTTGCAAAATTTCTTCAACTAGGTTAATACACGGGGGCAGTTAATATGGTATTAATTTGTTTTTTGTTTCTTTTAACTTGCATGAAACACTGTCCTGCGGCTTATACACAATGTGGCTAATACACAGGAAATTACTGTAGTGATAGTTATTAATAATTTATTAATGTCAAATTTTCATTTATTTACAGTTTTTTAATTTCATTATGTCAATAAATGCATAGCTTTCTGCTGCAAATGTCAGCGTTCAGATTGCACATCATATTTATTCATATGAAAAACAGTTATTGTTATTATTAATGAGTTATTCATATGAAAAACAGTCCTAAAAAGTATTTTTCTGTATTTTTTGTATTTTTCTTTTCTTCAAATATCTATTAATACAACTAGCCCTGCCTGCAGTTTATAAAAAAAATATTTTGAATGAACTAGAGCCATATAGATTATGCACCTGAATAATCATCTCATTCTCTCCCTCAATTTTCTTAGTCACTTTGTTTGTTTCTGTCTCTGTCTCTCTGTCTCTCTCTCTCTCTCTCTCTCTCTCTCTCTCTCTATGTTTATTTCCCCCTCTATTTTCTTTCTCTCTCTCTTTCTCTCTCTCTCTCTCTGTCTCTCTCTCTATGTTTCTTCCCCCCCCTCTATTTTCTTTTAGTCACTTTGTTTGTTTCTCTCTCTCTCTCTCTCTCTGTGTGTCTCTCTCTCTTTCCTCTCACCCTCCCTTGCCTTTCTATCAATTTGTCTGAAACCGCAGAAGCCCCAGGGGGCCCTTGCTCAAAGAACGGCTAATGAGAGAGCCGTGCCTCCCTTCTTGCAGCTCATGTAGGCAGGAAGTCCAAGGGAGTGCCAGGGGCCTTATGAGCCGCCCAACCATGGGACAGAGCACGTAACCTGGGTATTTTTACTGCCCACCCAATAAGGCACGACCAGAAGTGCTAGGATGTTATGGTGGTCCTATCTGATACTGTGATGGTCCTATTTGATACTATAATGAGGATTTTCATGGGGACTTGGAGGCAGACTGCATGTTGCATTATACACCCTCAGCCTCTACACTAACAAAACGGTTGTGTCTGCCAGTTGTAATTCACTGAAGGAGAGCTGAAGTTTCACAGGGAGGATAACTTTGGCTGAATCTGGCGCGAATGCGTGGTGCTCGGCAGTCAAAATCATAATTCAATCATATTTCAATTCTGCACACAGCTCTGCACACCCATTATTCTCGGTGAAATATTTCACAAACTCTTCACTCAACGCATGGCAAACCATACGTTACAAGAATAAACAGCAGACCTTACCGAATATAAGGATATAAAGCATGCCTCTGTGCAATAAGCGGTTCCCGAGCAATCTGGTTTTGAAATAGCAACACATTTCGACAATGTTCTCCAAGTTCGGGCTGAAATTTTGATGTATTTTAATGTAAACTATTTACTGTGTGTCAGTACATACATTTTTGTAAATTGCTTATAGAGTATCCCACCATCATGGTTCTTTTATTGCCAGATTCCAGACAATCCCACCTACACATATATGAATATATATTTCTACTGCCATACTTTGTAGTGACATTAATGCAAAAAATACGAAAGGAAAAAATCATGAGACGCAAATATATAGGCTAACATAAGACATATGCAAATATTATCACATCATACTTTCCCAGATATGGGTAGCCCAGACTGTCATGAAAAAGGAAGATATAAATGACCACTTCTGCATAATTTGGAGTGCTGAAATGTACACTATTTTTGACCATTTCTGAACTGTGAAACTCAGCAATGCTTTGTAGTTGTGAACTTATTGCAGTATTAAAACTATTTCACCTGTGTGTGCATGGTTAAAATTCTGAAGTGCAAAATAGTTTAGGCTACAGCACAAATATTTCCATCCATAGATAAAAACAAAAATAAGCAAGTCTAACCGCTGAATTTCTTTACAAAGTGCACCAGATTGATGCATTTAAACGTAAAAATACACAAAATGGTCTTACGGGGGACCATGCTCTCAGAAGTATGCCACAGAGGTGAACAAAGTACCAGCAAATCTTGTCCCAAAAAGAATTGCTACACCGCGATACTTAATATGTTGTTCACCGGTGAGTCATTTTTCCCCGTTGCACCAACACTGGATTTGAGTGTTCCCCCACCTGCCAAATCCCACTTTAACCACTGAATGTCGGTATGTTATTTCTGTTCTTTGAAGTCTTAAGTGACATTTAGATATATTAGCTGGTGCAGATTTCTTTAATCATACTTTAATCTAATGAGTTTGTATTACATGTGCCACTGCACTAGTTTATAGTGTACTCAGATGGATGAGATCCATTGTCAGGAGTTAAGATAAAAAATACACATCTTAGTTGATAAATATTAAAGAATATTCTTAGCAATGCAATATGTGCTTAAAACTCTAAAATCATTTCATATTAATTTTCATTGATGTACTGTGTAAGTGTTAACGCATTATTTATGCATTATTCTTCCAGTTAACCATTAAAACATGGTTAAACTATAAGCATACTCTCCAACTCCAACTCCAACGAGGAGTTGCGTATCTGCTAGCTTGTTCAGGGTGTAAGGATGGCAGAATATTGCATTTTTCCTTTTTGCAAGAAGTGAAGATTATTCAGATTGCCATCAAATACAGTAATTTCCTGTGTATTCGCCACATTGTTTATAAACTGCAGGACAGTGTTTTATGCCAGTTAAAAGAAACAAAACCATATTAATACCATATTACCTGCCCCCGTGTATTAACCTTATAGCTGATCAATGTATAAACCTCGGCTAATAGTTGTGAAATTACGGTAGTGTTTTTAAAGGTGATTTTTGAATTTAGAATTTTGTTTTATGAAGAGATGACTGCCAGTGTTTGAGCAGTCCGGTATTCTCCATCTTTCTGTGGCCATGCCAATATCAAAGTTACAACAGCATGATTACAGTCTTTGTAACGATTGTATTCATACACTGTCCTTTAGCAGACAGAAGCTAAAAGGCTTGAGTAGGATTACTTGCAGGACACTAAGTGATCTAAATTAGATCAGGGGTTTTCAACCAGTGGTCCGCGGCCCACTTGTGGTCCGTGAGGACATTGCTGGTGGTCCCTGACCATGGATTCAGTAATGTATTTGCAATGTGGGAATCAGTATTTTTATTCAGTGGTTGTCCTGGGGTTACGTAATTAGTCAGAATGGTGGTCCCTGGTTCACAATCAGTTGAAAACCCCTGCTTTAGATGGTTAATGCCTTCCTGTTTCATGAATGAATAAAAGTGTATAGGCTAACTCATTCAGCTACCACTGTAGCTTATATGGCAATTAGAGAGCTTGTCTTAATGATGTTTTTGAAAACGCTTATGATGTTTTTGAAAACACTTACACTCACAATACAAGCCTTTCTGTCCTGTTTCATTTAAACCAGCTTTTCTTCTCAAAAGACTATCTTGAGCTCAAACAACTAAAGAGAAGGACTAGACCAATGCATTTTTTTTCTCCATTTGGCTATGATCAAGGTAAAATTCTGCTGTTGTGTTTGCATACCAACTTCTATTGAAATGGTTGAATGTTGCGTTATAGGACTGTAGTTTGGTAGATTTGTTTTGTTCCTTGTCAGCTTTCCCACCTTTTTGATTGAATTATGACCCTCCACCTTAGAGGCCGAATTGTGTTTTTTTTTTTTTTTTTTTTAAAAAAGACAAATAATACCATAGCAAGCCTTACTTGTAAAATTCAGGTTGACTTATCTTTATAATTTTTGGGAAGGATATGTTGTGTGTTTGTCTAATGGTGTGAGTTCAGAATATGTCTCAGATATTTACAGGTCATTGTACATTCCCTAAAAATACTGTTCTGTTTCAGTTCATCTATTTGTCATGAGTGATTTGGTTGCAATTTTCTCTGCCTCTTTTTGATAAGGGTAACATATCATTAGATCACTATTTTGATATTGCTTGGTGTCAGCCAGTGTTTACAGAGAGCAGAAACCTGCTAGAGTGAATACATAGAGCACCATCCAGTTACATTTCACAATGAAGTTGAAGTGTTGTCAAGAATCTCCTGTGTTTGCACATCTTGACTTAGACTTAGGTTGATTTAGGTTATTTCAGTGTTATAACATGTGCTCGAGTTGTGTGTGAATAAGTTGGGACAGGCTTTGGTATATGCATGGATGATCTCAGGTCCATACAGAGACCACTAGTTGAGTGGCATATTCCCCCATCCCCCCAAATGCCATTTTGCCACCATAGCATTCGTCATAGCTGCATGGCCAGTGATAGTACTGCAAATGTGATGAGTTACCATTTTGTTTAATCAAAAAATGATTGGCCAACCTAATTATCATTATTCAATAATAATAATATTCTGCCTACAATATTTAAACCTATACACACATGTGCCTCTCAGGTCTTAAGTCAAAGGAGTTTGGGATATCATTACTGAAGTTCAAATGTTATGCAAGATGCTCATAAAATTGAAAGAAGTCAATTCATCGGCCAAAGTAAAATGATTCATGCTATTTATTATGTAATAAGACTTCAGCCTCCATGGACTTTCTCTGGAATTTCCTGCTGTATGAATAACTTGCCAGACAAAATATTATTACCACTGCATTCAAGCAAGATCGGAAAGCTAGAACTAAGATGGATAACAACTCTATCCTTGATTGTTTCATTATCAAAAGCTTTCCCTCTATGTAAACGTAAGATAGAGCGCTTGACTGGGACAAAGAAAAACAACTTGAGAAACAAGATGAAGAAGACTACTGTTTCCTCACTGTGTTAGCAGCCCCCTCCAGTGTCTGGATGACGCGGTACAGCTGCGCCCTCAGCTTCAGGGCTTGGTGGTACAGTTGGAGACTCAGATTGAGCAAAAGCCAGCGCACGCGTGTCCACAGCCCAGGTTCGTCATTGTCATCATCGTCGTCTTCATACAGCGAAGCCCTTAACTCAAATTCCTGTCCTGAAAATCACAAGGATACAGTGTAACGCTTCTTAAACAGTGTTCAGCAAAGACAGCTCAAACCAGTATTGCCCCTTGGTGAGCTTTGATGACCTGTGGATAGGAGTAAAGGTATTTGTGTCATGATACCTTTAATTTCAACCATGATAGTTTAAGCTCTGTCCTGCATTAGTGCGATTCTGTTGAGCGTCTTTCTGTCACCATCATCTTCCATGGTTCTTCTTACTCATGAATACATATGAGTCCCGTCTGTTTGTGAGCAATGCTGTACTCATTAATCATTCTCTCTAATTAGAAATACTGGAAATTTGGGCACACTGTATCATAATGCTAATGAATGGGCACAATATCAACAACGTGATAACATGCTGATGACCATAGTGATACTGCAAGCCTATAGACACTGCAAGACAATACCAAGTAAGCCCTCTGGTGGGCCAGTGAGAAAAGGTGCCCAAAGCTTTTTTTCCATTTTATTTTATAATTTAGACGATTCTGTATCTTGTCATCTTAAGAGTCACTCACATGTTATGGTCTACTGTTTAGGCCTACACATAATCACTAATTGGAAGTCAAGTTTTGTCAAATCATTAAATGTAATTCTAAAATTTGACTTGACCATTACAACCATAGACCGTGGCCCACTGGTTAGCACTCTGGACTTGTAACCAGAGGGTTGCCGGTTCGAGCCCCGACCAGTGGGCTGCGGCTGAAGTGCCCTTGAGCAAGGCACCTAACCCCTTACTGCTCCCCAAGCGCCGCCGTTGTAGCAGGCAGCTCACTGTGCCGGGATTAGTGTGTGCTTCACCTCACTGTGTGCTGTTTGTGTTTCACTAATTCACTGATTGGGTTAAATGCAGAGACCAAATTTCCCTCACGGGATCAAAAAAGTATATATACTATACTATATACTATACTAGAACCCACTCAGGTCAAACCTCTCTGGCAACTGTGGACTGTAGGGCTTTTTGTATTTTACATCGATATCGAAATAAAATCCACTTGTCCCTTTGGGGATTTAATTACGTGGGGTTGTAAGTCACTACTGCGTTATTTCTATGTCTTAGAGAATGATTGGGGGTGGTGTGTTATTATGCAGTCTGTGAATACATATAGTGAACCAGCTTATCCACTGTATACTGTACATTAACTGTTATTTCAGTGGCATTGAGCTTCGAAGTCAGAGACTCACGCATTGTTGGGGGCATAGGCAGGTAGTGGTTGACAGCTTCCTCGGTACGTGTGAGGACCTCGTCCAGGCTTGAGGTCACCACCTGGCCCATGGAGGAGTTCTGTAGGGCTATCAGCAGATCCCAGATGACATCCACCAGCTGCTCCCACCTGTTCAGCACCACATCCAGCCCTTCAATCAGGCGCATCTGAGCATCGTCTAGAGTCAGGTAAAAGCCATCCTTCAGGTGACCCAGCACCTGTAAGAGGTGAGAGAGATTCAGGGAAAGACACCGTTCTTTATGTTGCCAACTGGTAATAAGATAATTTCAGGAAAGTCTTGATAATTTGGAGGGTACCGGCAAAGAATTGTTTCTGCATACAATTATGTTCATTGTTTAAAGAAGTCAGTAAACTGATAAACATACTCTTTAAAACACTTACTAAATCATACTGCTAATTAAGTGCATGATAAAAAACTATTTTAGTTTGGTCACAATTGTTTGTGTATACTGGCAAATGCATTGGTCTAGTCCTTCTCTTTAGTTGTTTGAGCTCAAGATAGTCTTTTGAAAAAAAAAGCTGCTTTAAATGAAACAGGACAGCAAGGCTTGTAAGTGTTTGCCTGCACAATGACAGTGTTGGGTGACATTTGATTGAAGATCATGTGAAATGAGTCATCACAGATGGCAGGTCAGGGTGTTCTATTACACCACCTACAAGATTAGACGCTCAGGGCACCCACCTCCTCTGCGGACTGGTTCAGGACTGGGAAGCTGCTCTCCATCTGGTCCAAACCCACATTAGCATAGTGGTTGACAGCATCAACTGTTGCAAACATACAAAAGTATGTTTTCAAACAACACGTTTCTGGCCAAGTGTATCACACATCTGCATAATGTTTATTTTACCACAGTTTAATCGACAAATCATTACAAGACTTGCATTGCAATGGATATACAATAGATTTGTATTATGTAGATCAGTATATTTGTGATAACTTGGATCTTTTGAATTTCCCTTGGGGATCAATAAAGTATCTATCTATCTATCTATCTACAAATCAAATGTGCCTTGGTTTTAGACCATTTTTTCCCAAAATGACACTTACCCATAAAATCATTAGCGCTACAAGATTTGTGTGGCATGGGCATAGATGTAGGATTAATGTGTGTTCACCTTATGTATGTATTTAGAATGGCACAATTGTATGTATTGGAGTATGAAGCATCTGTAAAATATATTTAAAGTAAATAAAACTATAAGTATAAGTGTCCTGTTTTGTTAGCTTTATGCTACCTTTAGGAAACTAAAACATGCATTGCTATAACTAGAGAATGTAATTCCTGGGAATTACGAGTGCATGAAAATGGAAAAATGGCTGCTGAATAAAATATTGCTGAATATTGTTTAAAATCTAATCCAAGTAAAAAGATGGAGGTAAGATAGAGAAAAAAGTTTGGTGGGGAGTTGTAGTTGATGACAATTGACCGTTGGAATAGTTGAACATTTAAAAAGTTGGATAGTTTAAATGGTTAAATTATTTAATAGGGAATTATTGTATTGAGGACTTATTTTGAAGTTGAAGTTGAGGACAGAGGAAACAGTTGGCAGGAGTTGTAGTTGATGACGACTGACAGTTGGAATGGCTGAACAGTTAAATAGTTGGATAGTGAAAATGGTTAGGTTATTTAATAGGGAATTATTGTAATGAGTACTTTTATTTTAAAACAGTTGTGGGCAGAGGAAACAGTTGGCGAGAGTCATAGTTGATGACAACTGACAGTTTGAAAGGCTGAACAGTTAAATAGTTGGATAGTTAAAATGGTTAAATTATTTAAAATGGAATTATTGTAGTGAGGAGTTTTATTTTGAAACAGTTGTGGGCAGAGGAAACTGATGACAACTGACTGTTGCAAGAGTAGTAGAGTAGTAAGGTGGTTGCTATGCTGGTTGCTAGGTTAATGATGTTGGTTGCTAGGTTTTAACTGTGAATGTGGTTGCTAGGCTGTTGCTAGGGTACTTGAAGTCGTTGCTAGGTTGTTGCTAGGGTGTCCATGGTGGCTACTATCAGAAATAAAGGAGTTACTACAGTGGTTTGCTAGTATAATCATGTTGGTTCCTATGGAAACTGACATAGATGCTTAATTTCAATGGTTGCTAAATTGGTTGCTAGGTAGGTGGTGGTTTAATATAGTAGGCTAGAGGCATAGTTGATGATAACTGACAGTTGGAATAGTTGAACAGTTAAATAGTTGGATAGTTTAAATGGTTAAATTATTTAATAGGGAATTATTGTAGTGGAGACTTATATTTTGAAACAGTTGTGGGCAGAGGAAACAGTTGAACAGGATCTGTAGTCTTAAGAGGGCCAGATTGTATGCTTAAAGCCTGAGACAGACAGTTGCTGGAGGTGGCCGGAACCATATGGCTCTGGCCGGAACACTTGGCTTAGGATTCCAAGTACCCTATTGTGATGCCATAATCGGCTATGGGGAAATTTTCAGTAGTTTTTAATTAATAGTTCAAAAAGTATAAAAGTTACAAATATGAAAAATACATTCCACACCTTTCCTAAGTAAGACCTACGTAACGCAGTTTGAATGAAGTTTCTACATTAAATGGTTGAAGCCACATTAAAGGCGGAAAAAGCGTTAGAAGAAGAAGAATAAGAAGAAATCGGATAACAGTAGATTGCATTTTCATGCACTCTAATAAGCTTTCATTCCATAAGTACACTGAAAGCCCTTTGCAATAATCCTGTGTTCTAACTGGAGGCGTCGACTCACTCTGTGGTCTCAGGCTCTCTAGTAGTGGTCCTGCCTGCTGCTTGGCCGTCAGGGTGAAGACGTGCAGCCCAAGACTGGAGAGATCTGCCATGAAGCCCAGTAGAGGGTAGCGATCCTTCACCACCACATACACGGAACTCACGTTCTGGAGCGCGGAGCAGACCAGGGGGAGGCCAGCCACCCGCTGCACTATATTGCTCTGCCGAGAACAGAGTGGAACTACTTTTCAGAGGAAAATTTATCTCAACATACTGTACTATGTCATTACATTACATTACATAGGTATATGTATGGTTTGCATAGGTGCCTCATGCAAATAATACACCAAAAATGTATGTCTAACATATAGGTCTTTGCTTGCTCAAAAGGATTTTTTGCATATCAAAATGTTATAAAACTGACATTATAAACTGATGTCTTGAGTTGACTGATGTTAGAGCTGATGTTATAAAACTGATATCCTGATAGGTAAAATGATCAGTTGACTTTGTTAAAAAATGTTCCTGTTTGTCTAGACTGGGGTCTGCATTGGAGGAATGTTAGTTTGGAGGGTGCGGCGTGTTGCCCAGCTGATCCACTCACCCTGCTGTTTTGCCCGTTTGTATCTGACATGACACCTTGCCTCTGGAAGAGGAAAAAGGCATGTAAGGACAGTGGGAAGTGTCCCGGTGCTTAAACACCACTGTGGTGAACAGCATGCCTCATGAGGCAGTCAGCTGCCAAGCGCCATCACAAAGGCCATTTGTGATTGACCATGACAGCATGAAAATCCAGTTAAGCTCTCAAAGTCTGCTGACCTCCCATTTGCGCTGCGGTGATAGCGATATAGAATGTTCATCTCTCGCACATTGCTAAATAATAAAGTATGTGTAGGCTTATCCACATATAAAAAACATACACAGCATAAATAACTCACTTTCAAAATATAAATTCTTGATTTCTTCCCTAGTTATTTATTCAGATATTTATAACTATCCATGGAACTATACAAAATAGTGAATATACAAACCTGTAAAACTGAAACTGGTTTAGACTGCACTTTGAGTTGCCATGTGCATGAAAATGTATTAAACATGAAATCATGCAGAATCACATGTAAGCATGATGTAAATGTTTCTCATCAAACTTAAGACAGTATCTGATAACTTAAAAAAAGCAATACAATTAACTCTCCTGTAATATTACCACACTACAAGTGGTCATAAACCCTTGGAATGCACAGGATAGTTAAAACATTTTCATAGCTAAGAAGAAAGCTGGTAATATTTCCTTACCCAAATAACTTGATGAATACACTTAACTCACCTGAGAGATCAATTTAAAATGAGCAGATTTAAAGATTCAATTGCTGGAAAGAGCTATCCGCCTCAGATGTCTTTCTCCCTCTTATTAAAAGTTGTCTTCAGGGGCATCAGTGAATCTCACTTCATTTGTATGGTGCCAGCGCATGTGATGTGTGAATCGGAGGACACGTCTGATTCATAAGGTGGAGCAGCGCTAATTGCACAGAGAGGAGCTCTGTTTCATTACTTTTTATACAGGCCTACCACAAGCGTCTGCCTCATTTCTTTGAGAAATACAAACGCTGTAATGACATAATGTCAAACCCAACAGGGAAATTTTATAGTTTTCTGTGCTTCTGTGCTTCTTCAGCTGTCAATGACCTTCTTATGAACACAATTAATAAGGTTGATCTGGTTTGCTCCTGGATAACCTTGTGCTCTGTGTAACTTTTCACTGTTGACAGTGTATTGGTAAAGGTGTTATTGAGGAGTCTACCTTTTGAGCAAATGTATAAACCTATATCCCTTGAGCTAATACGAAAAATCATGAGGGACCATGCGTTACAACTGTATCAGTTGTGCACAGGACAGTGTAAATATACAACGCAACTACCTCTATTTTTTTTATATATGTTCTATATTTCTATATTTTGATATATGTTCTATATTTCAGTCTTGCACTTTAATGTCTGTATGTGGTATGTCTGTATATTTTTATTTTTTATTGTCTATGGCTATGTCTATGTCTAAAGTATGTCTATGTCTGCATGGGAAAGTAAGAAACGAAATTTCAATTCTTTGTATGGCCAGTGCATGTAAAGAAATTGACAATAAAGCCGACTTGACTTGACTTGATAGGTGAAAATCATCACAGTATAATACATAGATTTCATCACTTGAGAAGATTGTATAGTCAATAGTTTTCCATTCATATACACGACTGACACAACTAGTCACCAATTTTCGCCAGTTTCAGTGTCTTATAAGTTGTTTTATAAGATTATAAGTTGTATAATCAATTCATGTACATATTTGAACTTTCTAGGCAGCCATATCAAAGACCCGCATCAACCCTCTCTAGCAATATACTTTAATAATTATTTCCAAGAAATTCTATTGAAGGGGTGACGGGAATTTTTCAATGCGGTGTGGAATTTCACGGGACAGTGTGGGGATTTCCTTCTGAATGGGTCAGAGTGCGGCGTCAGACAGTAGCAGATGAATAAAAATGGACATGTGACTTACAGCAAGGATTTCTGTGAAAGATATTATTCAGAGAATGTCAATGTGGAACTCAGCATGTCAAACAGCATGTTAATGAGCAATCCAACTCCTCATTCATTAAAGATACCACCTCTGTGCTGCTATTTGCAAGCATGGATCAAAGAGGCACACAGAGTAATGATGAAAGTAATATATTGGTTATTTGGCGAGGAAGGCATAACAAAAGCTGACTAGTCTAGGTCCTTACTGTAGGTAAGTAAGTTACTTGAAAGTGCAAACTCGTCTTGTCAAGGTGCTTACTGTAGGTCTTACATGTAAATGACAGTTACATCTTAGGAGGAAAGAATACATGTGTGTGATATGCTTATGTGATATGCTTGTGTGAAATGCTTGTGTGACGCTTTTACAGTAACATCAACCGGTCAAAAGTTTTGAAACACTTACTCTTAGCATTCCCTCAACCACCTTAACGTTAAACACTGGGAACAGTCCTGAAAGAGATCCTGTACGGGAACTTTTTTGCTTTACTACATAACACCTAAAAGAGTAGGTGTTTCAAAACTTTTGACTGGTAGACACAGACATAGCGAAAATTAAGATTGAACCTGCTCATATTGAAAAAGCATTTTGATTGCATTTTGTTAGCTGCATGTTTTACATGTTTGAGCCTGTGTTAGCCTTAAATGTTTAAAACAATAGGCCTACAGGAAATGTAATTTACTTCATAATTAATCTGCTACTATCTAGATTCTAGAGTTAGAGTGGGAGTGCACAGAGGTTGCCTTTATAACACCATGATCCTTTTGGTGACACGGGGTGGGGGGGTTATTGGGTAAGGACCAATCAGGATACAGGAGAAATTTCACAGCCCATTCATTGAGGATGATTCCCCTTCTCTTCTGGCATATGTACAGTCACTTGACTGTAGTTCCTCTCATGAGATCAGACACCCAATTGGATGAGGACCTGGTCAGAAAACACTTTAATTATGGATGATGATATTCATAATGACTGTCCACAGCTATTGTGCAAGTCCGGGTCATACTAGTACAACCACAAAAACAAAGGGGATTTGCTTAGTCAATTAATTTTCCTTTTGTCGGATAGATACAGTGCATACGGAAAGTATTCAAAGTGCTTCACTTTTTCCACATTTTGTTATGTTACAGCCTTATTCCAAAATGGATTCAATTGAGTTTTTTCCTCACAATTCTATAATACCCTATTATGACAACTTAAAAAAGTTTGTTTGAGATTTTTGCAAATTTATTCAAAAATAAAAAAAAGAAAAGAAATCACTTGTATAAGTATTCACAGCCTGTCTATAATAAGGTCCCACAGTTAACAATGCATGTCAGACCACAAAACAAGCATGAAGTCGAAGGAATTGTCTGTAGACCTCTGAGACAGGATTGTCTCGAGGCACAGATCTGGGGAAGGGTACAGAAACATGTCTGCTGCTTTAGAGGTGCCAATGAGCACAGTGGCCCCCATCATTCATAAATGGAAAAAGTTTGGAACCACCAGGACTCTTCCTAGAGCTGTCCGTGCCTCTAAACTGAGTGATCGGAGAAGAAGGGCTTTAGTTAGGGAGGTGACCAATAACCCAGTGGTAACTCTGAAAGATCTCTAGGGTTCCTCTGTGGAGAGAGAACCTTCCAGAAGGATGACCATTGCTGCAGCACTCCACCAATCAGGCCTGTATGGTAGAGTGGCCAGACGGAAGCCCCTCCTTAGTAAAAGGCACATGGCAGCATCATGCTGTGGAGACGGTTCATCTTTCAACAGGACAACGACCCTAAGTACACAGTCAAGATATCAAAGGAGTGGCTTCAGGACAACTCTGTGAATGTGAATGTCTTAGAGTGGCCCAGCCAGAGCCCAGACTTCTGATTAGATTAGATTAGATTCAACTTTATTGTCATTGTTTAGAGTACAAGTACAAAGACAACGGAATGCAGTTTTCTTCTAACCAGAAGTGCAAAAAAAGCAGAAAAGTGCAATGTGATATACAAAGTGTAGGCAGGTGGTGCATAGACAGGACAATACATTTAGTGCAGTGTAGACAGTACCGTTGATTTACAGAAGGTGGTTTAGAGTAGTATAAATGAAATATAAATGCAGTCAGTGTATTAGCAGTTAGCCTACCTTATAAGAATCCCATTGAACATCTCTGGAGAGATCTGAAAATGGCTGTGCACCGCGAGCACGGCCCCACGGCCCCGCGAGCACGGCCCCAGTACCCCACATTACGAGCACAAAAGTGGCTCGTAATGTGGGGTATTGTCTTTACTTCCTGTAAAAACATTTTCCACTGTTTCTACCCTCTCTGAGTTGACCATCCCATTTCATCCTCTCATGGTATGCACTACTGGAGACTAGCCACTAGGTGTCCTCTTTGTGCAGGTATATTTGCATAGAATACTGTTAAAACCCTTACATCACATATCGTCAATGAGGTCACGAAGAAAGAGACAGCATTGTTACATCATTTCCAGGAGGCATGAGACACCCTGATGACTCAGGCTCTGAGTCAGCCCCATTCAATTACATGACATCCAACAAGATAATAGTCCAGAGCTGAGGATCCCTACTGCCAAAGGTGTGGATGGTATCAGCACTGATGTCTTGTTCAAGTCTGTTCAGCCCCAATGTTTTGAGTATTTTATATCAATTTCTGAATGTTACAAGGCTAATTGTGTCCACTGTATTTGTAGATGAAAGAATGTATTGAAAAAGTAAAAATAAAGTATCAGGCGAATTCTGTAGTGTACCACTTTGACGTTTTATTTGCACATTCAATATGTGTTAACAAAACCAACAGACAGACTAGCATTAGTGTTATATTTTGCGTATTATTTCATGGCATTTTGCAGATTTGCAAAGGTCAATTTGCCCAGTTACTTCAGACTCACACTCCAATATGCACAGTTTGCACAATTCAAAGTACTGTATAATTTACAACAATCCCTAGTCATGATCAGGACAATAATTAATTACAGCTTTCCCTTGATTTCATTTTGTACATCCGACATAGTCCAAATCAGGTTGGTTAGAGTTCAAAATACAAAAAAACAGCATTGGATGTGAAGGCTAGGCTCAGGCGAGTGAGGGAGTAAGAATGTGTTGATTCAATTGGGAATTAAGCATGTGTGTGTGTGTGTGTGTGTGTGTGTGTGTGTGTGTGTGTGTGTGTGTGTGTGTGTTTATGAGAGCCCTTAGCCTTCCAGTGTGTCCACGTCTCCTTTAGCACCACATACAGCAGAAAGCGACAAGGAATAAGTCAACGCTGATAACATCCAAACAGGTAAAAAAAATAAAAAAAAACAGCTTTCAGTGTGGTAAAACACTGTGTGCCGTAGGACATTAATAATGAAACTAACTTAAATAATTGGATAATTGGCTCCCACATGTGTTTCTGTGCAAATGAACAAAAAAAACAAAGGGAAAAAATGTGCAGGGTAATCAAGCTCAGGCATTTTAAACACTTGGTAAGTGATAGAGATACGGGTGGTGAAGTCCACAGGTGTTATAACCTAAACTGTGCCACACCATAGCAGGAGCCTCCAGTCTTCTGTATGAGACAGTGCCATGGCTCAGTGATATTATAATTCACACTTCTCATCTGCACAGTTCACAGACCCTGTGGATGTGTGTGTACTGGGCGTGCCTGTATCTATATGTGTATCAGGTTGGGCTGGGCTGTAAGGATGTGTCTGTGAGGAGTATAATGGTGCATTCATGAGCAACTGAGTGGGAGTTTCGGGGGGGACATCACACCTGAACTGGGGACTTCCCAGTTTGAAGTGGAAGAATATTTTGATGTTACTCAACATAGTGAACGCTCTCACTTTGGAAGGGTGAGTTTAGAAGTGGGAACCTTCCCATTTCCCTGCCGCATGAATGGACTATAACTAATAAAATGACACAGACAGCAGAATTTAATCTTAAAAGTGGACCGATTCGTCCTCTCATCCACTATGAGTAAGCAGAGAGAGGGTCTCAGCTGCGTTCAGTGGCTCTATGGGCTCGGCCGCACTCACCGCTCTTGCCGTTGGAGATCCCTAGAAGCCTGTGGCTAGTTTTATACACATGTCAGCTTGCAGACTGAAACTAATACAACAACACAGGCGTTATGCAACGCACATTCCCGTCTTTAATCCCCAATATGGTATACGTAACGGATGTGATTACATAAAGATGAAGATGAGCAACGGGATGGAGGAGAGGCAGACACTCGCCCATGAGGAAAGAGAGGGAGAAAGAGATAGAAAGACAGACATAGAGAGAGAGAGAGATGGACAGAGAGAGAGAGAGAGAGAGAGAGAGAGAGAGACGGAGGTCAGAGTGACATTCTCCACGTCACAGTGATGCTGTGGTGGCCCTCCTGCTTCTCCTCCTTCTGGTGGGGCGTGTGCCGTGCCAAACGCCCGCTCCGCACTCAGCCACGCCCGCCCGCCCGCACGTGCGCTGCGTCACCCTCCGTCATCCTCCTGTCTGTCCCAGGGACCAGGAGTGGAGCGAACTGACTGAGCAGGCACGGCAGATTATGAGAACGGAAACTTTCCACGGTGGCTCAGACTTAGACTGCCTCTATAACTGAACAACACTGTCTTGAGAACGAGGGGAAAATACACTAAAGGGGTTCCTAAGTGAATGGGTTCTAAGGGGAAAATAAAATGCTAGAATGAGAAATATAGAATGTAAAATCTACCCTACTTCCAGCAAGTTTTGAAAAATATTCCATGACACATCCTGACAGTCGTGCAGGTCATCCTGATAGTGAAATATAGAACAATTCAAAGCTTTTGCAAGGCAATGTTGGTGCACTAATTTCACTTTTTACAAAAAAAAGTACAAACAAATACAAAGAGCAACCTAGAAAAGTGAAAAGCCTTGACAAATTATTGTGTTCCTGTACTGTACATGAAAGACATGCAATCATCGCAGTCATAGGTGACGATCCTTGTGAAATCCTCCATTGCATCCCTTACTGTCATGTAATTGCCTTTTTAGAAGCCGGTAAGATTGCTGAGTGATGTGCAAGCTGTTGCATCACAATAAGAAAGCACAGAAGACAGAGAGAGCTGCCGTTTAGTTATTCTGACCAAGACAGAGCAGTATTGGATATGAAACAGTAGCTGAGCACAAACCTTTTCTACAAAACAGTTTATAGTATCATCCCCAAGGCAGTCTTTGTCTTGTAGCACTATTTGTCAAATAATTCTAGAACATTCTGTTTTAAATGAGACTGAAGAGCCATCAGGGAATGAGCTTAATCGGGGGCAATATGCTCAGAAATTGTCATCCCAATGGTTGTTACAGTGATATCTTTTTTCAAAGCATAGCAATATGACACAGAGGGAATGAACCTTGTCATGACTGAGGCCTCATAAGCAAGTCTTACAGTGAAAGAAATCTTCATGAGTACAAAAACTAATTTGACATCACAATTTTAGAACGATTGCTGAACACTTTGAAGATCTTTCTGGTTTGCTATATTTGGTTGAGGGAAAAAATCACTCTCTTTCAACTTTGAACAACAACATCTGGCGTTCTTTTCTTTTGAGGAAAAAAAAAACATCTGTTTCATTGATCTGACATGCGATACAACCAGTGCAAGAAGATATTAGTGAATTCTGACATTGTACAATTATTAGAAAATAAAAAGCAATACTTGGGCTTGGGTCTTCACAACACCACCACCAAAAAATTATAACAGTCTTGTATTCATAGTCATATTTTGGTCTCCATCATGACTATTCTTTAGTGACGGTGTTATTGTATATGTGTGTCACAATATGTGTTTTAGCGTGTCAGTATATGTGATCGAATCCTTTTTGAATGGAAACTGATGTTTAGTTCCTTTTGTCCATTTTGTTTAGAAGAGAGATCTCACACAGAGGTCTTTTTCTTACATATATCAGTGTACATGAACTGCTTGTGTCCATGTATGTGCATATATGCATATGCAAGCAGGAGTTTAAATGTGTTTGTGTGTATGGGAGAGAGAGAGAGAGAGTGAGAGAGAGAGGGAGAGAGAGAGTGTGGATATGTGTGTGTGTGTGTGTGTGTGTGTGTTTGTGACAGAGAGAGAAGATGAAGGTATCTCACCTGTACAGAGTTCTTTTGTTTTCATATATGAATGTGTGTATGTATTCCATTTGTAGGTAGGTATGAGGTTGGCATGGGTGTATGTAGGTTTGTTTGTGCATGTTCATATGTTGGAGACTGTGCATGCACTTGTATGTGTTTGTGTGTGTACATGTGTGTGTGTGTGTGTGTGTGTGTGTGCATTAGCATGTGTGTGTTTGTGTGTGTGTGTGTGTGTGTGTGTGTGTGTGTGTGTGTGTGTGTGTGTGTGTGTGTATGTTCTCAGCTAGGTTCTAGTACTCGCTCAGACTGTGCCACTTGGACACCTGCCGGCGTGGGTTGCCGCAGACCTCGTGCCAGTGGGCGGCACCGGCCGGCAAAGAGCTCCGTGCACCAAGGACCAGGCGGCCCACCACCTCGTTCTTGGTGGTGCGGTCGAAGTCCATGACCAGGAACTCCACAGAGATGTCGGGCAGTAGCTCCGCCGGCACGTCATAGATAAACGACTCGTTGAAAACGGGATCCAGCGTGCTCTTCTTCACATGGGTCTTCTTCTTAGCGATGCGCCGACGGCCGTAGAACACGTTCACTTTCACGTACGGGTCTACGGAGAATTTGGGGGAAGGGAGGTGGGCGAGTGAGAATACAGAAAGGGAAAGTAGATACAGAAGAGGGCAAGGAAGGAAAAAGGGAATGGAAGGAGAGAAAGAGAGGAAGGAAGAGGAGAAGGACCAGATGAGAAAGCAGCAGTGTAATGGTAGCCAGCAGCTGGTCCGTAGCTGTACAGTATGTACGTTGTGTAAACCTCCCTCCCAACGCCTTGTGCTTGTGAGAGAGCTAGCAGCCTGGACTTTTGGCTCGATTGTTAGCACGCTCGACTTCCGATCCGAGGTGCTGCTTTTTGCGGGTTCGAGTCCGGGCGAGTGCAGGGCTGAGCCGTGCAGTTCAACACAAAGCGGATTACAGCAGCACACTAGGGCACTCACATGGTCAAACTCAAAGGGCATGGACAGCTTGCCTAATCTAATGCTGTACTGATGAAACCCATACAGTTTTAAACCTCTGAGGAATACATCCAAGAGATCTCAACATTAATAAAAATCTTCATAAGTGTGATAGACATCCAGACAATGCCCTCAGAGTGTAGCACTGTAGCTGCCTTGCTGCTCTAGCTGTTGGCTGCAGCCAAAATTTATTTTTTTTCCAATCCGACAGTACTCGGTGACCTCGAGAAACAGAGATCTATGTGAAAAAGGAGTTCTCCTTTAATAGTATAATAGTTATCTACAGCGGTTTAGTGTACTGTATTGTTTGACATATTCACTCTGTTCTTCACAGATTAAACTACACAAGTAGGACATTTATACTCACTGCCAGACAATCCGGTGATGTCCATCTTAGGGAGGTGTTTGGCCTTGAGCACCACCACGCTGAGCCGGTGGGAGACCGGCTGGTAGGACAGAGACACCAGCAACTCTCCGCGGTTCACACACTACACACAAAACACAGGGCATAGCATCACGAACATGACTCTCTACATCACTCTTCTTACTCTCTCTCTCTTGCTTTCTCTATGTAAATACTTTTTCTGAAAGCATTAAAGTCAGCAAAGTTCATATCTATGGACTGTTGTATGCAATTCAATGCATGTGTAATATAAGGAGGGAAAGATAAAGAGACAAAAATATATTCATTTTTTTTCTGTTTATGTATATTTTACTAAGCAACAACTATCATTATGGCAAGAGTGCACTGAAATGAACTTGACTGCAGTGATTGTCTTGTAGAAAAATAAATAATGGGGGGGAAAATGAATAAATAAATTCATCAGCAGTCATTGTATCTACTCAGTCGCATATCAAAACAGATCTTAACTGACTCTAATTGTTTATAATTAAAATGACTTCATTTGCAATCTAATTATCACTCCCAGCAGTTTAGTTCCTCTCTCTGAAAAAAAAAAAAGAATCAGTGATGGCATCATTAAGCCAATGGCCTTGGTGACATATACCACTACCATAGAGCACCTCTTAGCAAGAACAGGGAGAAGTGACTCAGACACAATTGGACTGAACTCTCCATGTACCCAGTCTTAAATGGTGCTCCTTACAGAGACCAACGTTTATTAGAGGAGACAGGCCTGGTGGTGATATCATAAGAAAGCCTGGCTGTTCAGGCGTAGCCTTTTCATGAAAGTCCCTTTGTGCCAGGAGATAACATGGGCATTTAAGCATGTCTTCCTCTGGTCAGCTGCAATTAAAGGCTGTAATGGCTCCGAAAATCAATGCACACCGACCTTGCGGCTGGCCAGCTCAATACACTGCATCTGAGAGATAGGAAGTTGCATGTGTGTGTCCAGATTTTACATGTTGCGGTGACTGGCATTTTCACCACCTCCACAAAATCAAGAAAGTAGAACAACATGATCTGAATCACTGGAATGTCTTGGGCACTAGAAATGAAACTAGAATGTTACCACATATTATGTCTTCAATTCAAACATAAGCATCACCAATTGAGTCAACTGAGTTCAGATTCAGATTCAGATTTCATGGATGAAAGGCACATGTCTTTTACATTACATCTGCATCTCTACCACCTATAAGTGATTTAGGTTAACAGTAGTGAAGTTCAGAGACCTCAAGACTATTGTTAACCATACTGAATATGAGCATTGTGCACCCTCACCAACTAAGGAGGAAAATGATGCGATACAATGGCTGTCTCTAGGTGACTATGCTTTTCAGTCACGGTCCTCATTTACATTATCCTGAAGAAGACGGTGCTGAGTCACACAGAGAATGACAGTGTGTGCCCAGGATTGTCATCGGTTGCGCCATCGGATTGTCACCGCCCACACCAGAGCTCCAGGCCCAGCTCACACTGGAAATATCCAAGCAGCACCGGCAAGGTATAATGCTCATAATGCTCAGACCATAATAAAGTTCTATCTTGTTGCTAAGTGATGTGAGGTACTAATTTCTGTATAACGGAAAATAAATGTCCTGCCCCTGAAACAGAATACTACTGATTTGCTTGGTCAGAATGCCTGAAATGTTACTGCTACTACTAGAATACATTAAAGTGGCACTGCATTGTGTTACGCTCTGAAAGTTGGACTAAGTTCTACATGAAGGTGGATTTTTCTGACTGGCACCAGAGGTTGACCCATTCAACACACCACCTGGTCCTCACTAACACAACTTTTCAGCTAGGTAGATCAGGTAATTGGTGATATCACCTGTGTTAAGTGCACAGGCAGAAGGAATCCATGCTATACACAACTTGGAAGTCTGATATTTCCTAGGTTTCCCAATTTTGTTCCAGACGAACTGAACTTGGAAGTCAAGAATTCCTCCTAGAAAAAAGTACAATGGAACGCCACACTACTTCTAAAGTCTATCTACCCCGACTTTAAATTCGGAACTGAAGTCTGAAGCCTTCCAGATTGTCTGGAATGCAGTAACATGGCAGGACTTTTACTTTGTGAAACCAGGATTGTCCACCTCTGACAAGTTAGCACACCCCACTGGCATCCTCACCTGCATGCTCCTCTTGCTGATGAGCTGTGTGAGCTGCACTTTGCCCGTGCTGGGGTCGACGCCAGCCAGTGGCACCACCGCCTCACCAATGACGTCGTCGCGGGCGAAGCGGTCGAAGCTCAGCACCAGAAAGTGCAGCGTGAGCTCGGGCAGTGCGCTGTATGGTACGCCGTAGAAGGTGAACGTCTCGTCGAAGACGGGCTGTCGGGTGCGCCGGAGCACGCGGGTCTTGACGCGGTGCTTCTTCTCGGGCAGAATGGTCATCTTGACGTAGGGGTCTGCACTGCCCGCCCGTTCGTCCACAGCCGGGAGCCCCCGCGCCGCCTGGATGGTGACCACCAGGGCCTTCTTAGGGAAGTTGTAGTCCACGGCCAGGCTGAGCTCGCCCAGGCTCTGCAGCTCGTCGTCAGTGGCCGGGGTGAAGGGGGTGGCCGTGGCACTGCTCTGGCTGCTGCTGCTGCTGCTGCTGGGGGCTGAGACGTTCTCCAGGCAGCTGTAGTCGGCCCGGATGGGCAGATCGCGCTCCAGCCTCAATGGGTGGCGGCTCGCGCCATCACACTGCCCATCGTCGTCTTCCGATCGGTTGATGTAGGGGACCTGCCCGTTTTCAGCTGCTGCGGCTCCCACGTCGGCCCCGTCCACAACTGCTTCGCCCCGCTCCTGGTCCTCGGTGGTCGGCCCTTGGCGCCTGTCCCCCCTCCAGCCGGCCTTCCTGGCCAGTCGCACCACCCGCTTGTTGTTGGTCAGCGTCTCTGGGTAGATGCTGATGCCTTTCAGCATGTGGATGAACTTGTACGGCGGGTCTGTTGCCGGGTCGTATGGCTCTGATTGGATGCCGTGGAGCTTGTAGGCGCCCGTCGACCGGCGGCGGCGCCGCTGGCAGCACACCCAGAGGAAGACCAGAGTCACCACTGCCACCACCAGCACTCCTGCCCCAATGAAGCCCGCAAGCACCGGGGACATGTCTGAGATGAAAACAAACAGAGGAGACCACAGTTCATAAAATAGGCCTCACCTTACATTATCCCCAATTACAGCCAACAGACAATTTAATATTCATATCAATATCGATAATGTGATCCAACTGTATATATTACATCCATGCTTTGTTCAGGGCTTAAAGCAATAAAAATGTCTGTGCCTAAAGTTATCAGACATTTATGAGGACTCCATATATACTGTAGTCTCATTGCCTATTTTCAAATCTTAAGCATACCAGCTCACGCCTGAATTCAGGCATGGAATAAGCCTGCTACAGTAAGCCTCCTCTACATACTTGCTGCACACTGCCTCCCGCCCCCTCCCTACATACACAGCACATTGTCTTCAGGATCTTCTCCAACACACATCCTCTACATACTTTACATTACATTACATTACATTTGGCTGACGCTTTTTAGCCAAAGCGACTAACAACATAGTAAACAGTTTAAGTTTTAGAGCAGTTCTCAACAATTTTAGGACAATTTAAAAACATTAAGTAAGAATAAGTGCATCAGTGAGTGCTGTTTTTAACAGTTAGTTGTCAGTTTGAGACGGCTGGTGAGTGCTAGGATCAGTAAGACTAGTTGTAAGTGCTGCTATGAGAGGAGATGTTCTCTAAAGAGCTGGGTCTTCAGGAGTTTTCTGAAAATGGAGAAGGATGTCTCTTGCCCTTGCACACTGCCCCCACCCCCAATACACAGCACATTGTCTCATGAGGAAGCTTCTCCAACACACATATTGCACACTGCCCTCTCCCCACATACACAGCACACTATCCCATCTCCCTTGTCATCCCCCCAACACACACACCAAGACCCCTGGCAGTTGGGTTAAGGTTTCTTCCTTAGTAAGGGAGTTTTTCCTTGCCCCTGTTGCTCTTGGGTGCTCCTTGTTGGTGCCCCCCCTCCCCCGCCAATCCCAATCCTCCCCGACCTTTCTTATGCAGCCCTTGCCACTTAATCTACTAAACTCCTCTTCCCCTCTTCTACCCCCCCCCCCATAAATGCACAAATAGGCTGACACCAGACATAATTTCACTGCATTTCTTACATCCAGTAACTATATGCATGTGACAATAAACTTCCTTGTATCCTTGTATCCTTGTACATCACATCAGTTTACTTTTGTCATGATTTGAGTCTTCTATACTGTTTGGCTAATACACAATGAAAGCAGTTAATAAACATGCCAGTGTTTATTTCATTTGGACTCAATTTAACTTTTAATAGACATTAATAAACCTGAAACCTGGGCTCAGGTTTAATGCTTGTCATACTTATTGGCACACGAGGATAGCTGCTCTCAGCTCAAGACAACACTACTCAAAAATCAAGGTGGGAATATATACTGGCATGAAAGCCCCAACAAAATTAAATATTTACAAGCTCAGTTTTGAGATAAAATCTAGTCAATCCCATCTCTGTCAGTGTAAATTGAAGTGACTGAATACTGACAAACGTGACCTAAAAATCTTACAGGAAGCTCAGATGCTTTTGATAATGTTACATTTGTAATTTCAGCAGCTTATTGCCCACATGCTTAAAATAACCACTACTGCATCACTCTCTTCACTTTAAAGCTTATTGGTTTATTTGGTGTTATGAGTTGTTTTATTTTTTTTAACCTATTTTCTATTTTTATTTTTAAGTCAACACATTTCACAACACCTTATTTTCAAGGAATCACACAGTTTAGTTTCTCAGCTATAATTGCGAAAGATTTGAAGGGTAAACAAAGATTTGAAAGACTTTCTGCTCTTTTCTCATTACACCCCCTGGTCCTAACTCTGATATTTGCACAGTCATGTTTCACAGCTTGAAGGACCCATCTCTGACCTTCAGTCTTCCAGTCTTCAGATTTATCATGCAGAAGCTGGATAAGATACTGTATCCTTTCAATTCTCAATTCTGGACATCCAGCCTGACAGTAACACACACACACACACACATACACTTTCAGTGTGGCAGTGCCCATTTTGCTTCAGCTTTGAAATACTGGTGGTGTACACACTCAACCTTTATGTTTTTGTCCACCATGCACTTGCCATCCATATTGTCTTTATCATATAACTGAGAAATGAGGTCTGATGCAATATCAAGTACAAAGTTTTCACAGTCTGAGACGGAATGTAAATCTGTCTGTTTTTCTTCCAGGGTTGGTGTCTGTCATGAACAAGGCCAAATCTTAAATAAACAGCCCAACAGTCCTCCAGAATGTTTCTCCTAACTTGACACAATTTTAGAGTTTGATTTTAGGATGCGTGAACGAGCAGGCTGAGGTCCTGCAGTGACAAGACAAAAATTTACAGCCTAATGAAATAAGGACAGGCTGCAGCAAGTCTCTGCCCATGGTCACAAGCAGAGAACAGACTGCCTGTATTACTGAGTACAAACTCCACTGATGTTTACTTGTATATTATAGTGCGACACATTTCTTATGCATTTCTAGGATTACTTGTGATGATAAGAGTACACTGTATATAACACAAATGCAATATAAAAATAGCTATAAAATAGCTGTATCTTGAGTCATAAATAGTGTTATGGAAATATAAATACAGCTACAGTTTTTTTTTCAGGTTTGTTACAATAAACACATTTCTACTTTCCTGTGGCATTTACTGTAAGTATTGTATTCCGTATACAGTGGCGTCACTAGACCCTTTTTACTGGGGCACGTGCCCCAGTTTTGAACTACTGTGCCCCAGTAAATAAGTTATGGTATTTAACTAGCTCCTGTTGCCTATTTGGCAGCAGATTATTATTATTATCAAAGTGCACTGCTCACTCCGACAGATGCCACGGGAGTGAGAGGCTACTGTGTGTCTGAGCAGAAGTAGGGCAAGCTGAAGGCCGCAGTGAGGACTCGTGAACAGCGTGAAGATGCAGGGATGGGAGGGGAAGGGAGGGGACAGGACGGAGGGAGTGGACAGGAGGGGGATAGAGGGTGTCTCAGGTGGGTGGCAGGAAACAGTGTCATAAGCAAGGACATTTAAGAGTTTTGCTGTAAATCAC